>NW_011948414.1:1410998-1553284 GCF_000503995.2 Ceratosolen solmsi marchali | reverse complement strand
ATTCAATTTCAGTAATCGCTTAAGAAATATATGGGAGAAATTTTTCAAAATCTATTAAACAAACTCTAGTTTAAATGTTTCGAAGACGAACTTAACAACGATTTTTTGTAGAACGATATATAATACATATTTTTTCATCATAATTATGTAATAGAAATTCAATTCAAAAATAATATTTTATCATTTTAAAAAATAAAATTGCAAATATGAGTGAGAAAATGTTTCGTTGAAAGTTCAAAGAATGTGTGCCGACATTATTTTTCAATCATATGCTGTCTTATTATAAGCGAGAATCAATTTTTTTATTATGCACTATAATTATTTATTTTTAAAATAATTATATTTCATTGCATGGATGTAGAATAATGTAAAATTAATTATTCATTGCTTTTGAAGTTATTGAATTATTACAAAATTCTTGTATGTTTTTCATTCATTGGAATTTTTTACTTTTAAGAATTTATTTTATGCGTATATTCTGTTTCACACTACATTTTGCCCATTTTCCTCTTATGTATATACATAAATTATTGATTATATAATAAAAAGAATATAATCTTTTCCGATTGTACAAAGCATTTTTATAAGAGAAAGGTTGTTATAAAATTAATTAAAACCTGTTGTTTAACTTTAAAAATAGTGATAATTTTTTAATATATTTAATAGAGAATAGCTAAAGATAAAGATCATTTTTAACGATTTCAAAGGTATACATATTTTTGTGAGTATTGAATCAGTATTAAATCTATTGAAAGATGAATTTGTCATCGATTTTTTTTACAGAAAAGTATAACTTTTAATTACGCGCAGGTTGAAGTTAAATCCTGCAGCGTCACTAATAATATGCTCTATGAATGAAAATGTAGATTTTCAGGTGGAAAAATCGAGGGAATTGATTGCGTTTAAAAGAATACACTTCGGATGACGTAGGGTTTTAAATAATATTCAGATAATAACAACAAACCCGTAGTTCATACGTATTTATTTAGATGAACCGTTAATTATGATTATTTTTCAGCTTGCAGAATATAATACTTCTTTTTGTGCTCTTATTAGCTTTTAAGTGAAATTCAGTGATATAATTTTGTATAACAAATGATTTCATTAGTTGAATGCAAAGAAATATGGAGTTAAAAAGTATTTTAACGAAGTAAGGCTTTATGTTTCTTAATTTATATTGAATTATGAACGTAATTGAGTTTCTGTTTGGTATTAAAAACTAAATTCATAAATTTAATTCATAAATTTTAATAAAATTGTTCTTAAATCTCTTATATTTCGTATACTTAGAGTTATAAAATGAAATGTTTAAAAAATCGTTATGTGTTGCGTTTGTAACTTTTTGTAACAAAAGTAATCCAAATTACAAAATAATCGATAACAAATCAAATGTTACAAGGTAATGTGTAATGTCTTATTTAAGTTTTATTTATATGGGAGAGAGAATTCATTTCCACTGTATTGTATTAGTCGGTGCGTTCTTTGTTTGCTCGGGCTACAGGACTTCTTGATCTATGCGACATCTTGATGTTCACTTTTGTTGCTAGCAATTGGCGGTATTTTTAACTCACCACGTTGATCATTACTAATGTCTTTCGTAACTCTCCTCTAGAAGATTACTAATGGGCTCATTCTAGATCATTTCATCGGTTTTCCTATAAGACGATGGATATTGATTAGTAGAAAACCTCTATTTTCCTGGGAATTTGATTCCTTTCTACTCATTGAGCTGCTTACGTGGTCGATCCTCTAAATTATCTTCTTGAACATTCGGCAATGACATTCACAAATCAGCACTTATTATTAGTTGCAATTGGATTTCAAATATTCCCATATTGGAGAATTGCCGATTCCCAATTGCAGTTCAATTGGGTCGAGCGTATCACGAGCCACTGCTCGCTTCATTTGTTCTATTCGCTCGGTGTCAAGTATCCATCGCGACGTAGAGTCTCGGAGGTATACATGACAATATTTACAACTTCGGAGTTAAAATGTTACAAACGTAAACGTGGTACAAACGTAAATAAAATTTAATCAAACATTTAGTATTTCATAAAATTTGTATAAAATATGCAATAAAATTTCTATCTTAAATTAATTGTATTTTACTATCAATTGATGTATACAATTCTATTATTATATAATTGCCAATGGTTTATATAATTTTGAAGTCTTGATTATTGACATATAAATCATACGTATGGATAACATGTAATACGAATAAAAATATTTCTTTCCGATTAAATGCTTTTAAATTTTAGAACTCTTCATTTCAACTTTTGATTTCGTTAATGTAAAAATGGCATGATCGATGTGATAATCACTGAATTTGTCAAATAACAGCTTTAAGTTTTACTTTAAGTCGTAACTAAAAAATGTATAAAACTATTCAAAATATTACTTTTGAAGATATCTTAGTAGGATTTATAATATTGCTTTTAGAACTGTTTGCCACTAATAACATTTCTATATAAAGAGAAAATTAATTTTTCTTCTTTAACAAATTCTTAAATATTATTACCGCGAATTCTTGTCGACTATCGATAGTATTAAAAGCCATAATAATGGACTATTTGCTGCAAATTTTTTTTTATCGATTTCATTATAATTCGTAATTATACGAATAGCCCTTGACACATAATATATTATGAAAACACAAAATCCTATCAATTTTGTTTTTCTACCAATATAAATGCATATATTCCAGTCAGATTTTTTTTAATTCATTCCATGTATCTTTCTTAGCGTTCTTTATTTCCGATTGTACCCTTCTTTATCTTACGTATGTCCCTTCTTCAATTTCACTCTCTACCAATCTCCCCCTCCTGATTTAGATCGTCCTAAGGTGGTAAGTTTAAATGGTATTTCGAAACTCTAGAATAACATTTTAAGACAGTAAAAGAAAATACAGTTGGAGAAGCTTGTGCATACATATACGAGTTTGTGGTTTCAACGTAAACTGGACAAGTGCCTTTAAACGCATGCTCAATTGAAGTTTCTAAATCCTCTAGTTTAGTAGTGATCACAGTAACTAGTTTGAATTGTTACCTTTTACAGGCCAAACAGCTTTAAAGTTTGTAATTTATACATATTAACCTCTTTCTCTTATTCCACTTATTTGTCTCTCTCTCTCTCTCTCCCTCTCTCTCTCTCTCTCTCTCTCTCTCTCTCTCTCTCTCTCTCTCTCTCACTACTTCGTCTTTCATATTTCCTTGATTTTTTTTTTCATTTTAAATTTATGTTAATTTTGTGAGTAAAGGGGGGGGGGGAGGACATACAATTCCTTACAATTTTTCAGTTTCATTTTTGTAGCCCGACAAATATCGCAATAATTCATAATTAACTAATTTGTATCCTTCGAGCTGATAAATTACTTGGATCTTGTACTACTAAAATATTTTCATAGCGTCTTTCCTTTAAACTTTCCTTTCTTAAATATTATATTTCTTTAACAGAAACTTATATATTTAGTAAAATTAAAATTTTATAAAACATTAATACTAATATTAATGGTAATACAGTCAATATTTTATTCAAAATATTGCTTACTTAAATAAACAAATATAATAAATAATATTAAACATGAAATATAATAAATAATATTAAACATTAAATATAAAACAAATTTCTCGTAATCAAAATTCAATATATGCAGAAAATGATTTCAAGAACAAAGTTGTTTTTTTTTTAATTTGTTTAAAAGATAACTCTAAACATAATAAAATTGATTTTTATTTAAAGAAAAAATTTGAGAATTAAGCTGAAATCTATACAATAGCATAAATTATAATATTAACTTTTACTTTTATAAAGTAATTAAAAATATATGATTTTTTCATGAAACTCGGATAATGTAAGCTTTTCCATTAAAAAAATTTATTAATTCAAATAGCGTAATCTAATGAAATATAATATCTATTTTATTAATATTAGAATATTAAAATAGTAAAATAAAATTACTAATGAATATAAAGCGTAATTATAGGTTTTTTATAACTATGAATATATTAATAGAAAATATGATTTTGATTTAAAAGTTGGAAAATAGTTATTCGTTATAAAAAAATATACGTTATAGTATTAGAAATTATGTAAATCATGTTATTTTATATTAAGAAATGTTAAAAGAAATATAATTGCTCCATGATAATACATAAAGACGTTTTATAGAATGCTTGTCTATGCTAGTACATGTTTATTATTCGAAATTGTTATATATATTTAAAGTTTTAAATAGCATTTAAATTAAAATTACAATAAGAATAATGTTTTATAATAGTCATGCTTATACAAGTTTTATTGTAATTGCGAAGACTGAAAAATTTCCTGTTTAAAATATGTTGTAGCAAATTTTTTTTGTTGACACATAATCTACTCCTACGCTAAAATCATTTTTTTGATTTAAGAGTTTGATTTTAAGGATAACAAAATTGAATAAATCAAAATATGTATTTTTGTGCCTCTTTTAAAACTGACTTAAAAACTTAGGATAAAAATATATTATTTACTTTCAAAACAGTCTGACGACAGTAAAGTCTATTGTTATAAATTACAAGGACACATTCACATAAAACAATAAGATTACGCTCATAATATCATTTGAAATAAGAGTTATTTTGTAATGCATGTAACGAGTTGCATTTATTTATATAAAATTATATTATCGTATTGTATGTTACTAGACGAATTCAATGGATGCTTATCTAAAGCCTTTATTCCCTTAAGGATTTGCCGAAGAAGAATGTCTCTCTAAGAACAGCTACTGAGACACGTCGTTTTTAGCCAATTTCTGTTTTTGCGAGTATTGAATGCCGAAGACTGAATTGCTTGGATTATTTCAGTCATTTATTGTTCAAATACCGATTGAAGGAAACATTATTTTTATCCAATAAGCTATTTTTTTTTTACTCTATTTTATTCCATATTCTTAATATTATTTTAGAGTATTTATTGATATATAAAATCTTAGCACACCATTTTATATTCAAGTTTAAACACATTAAATGAAACTAATATTTTAACTAAATAATTAATCACACATTATTTTTAAATAATTATTATTTATTTTAATTATTTACGATTATTAAATTTTAATATTTTTTTAATTTATCGGCCATAGTATGTCATATGTTTTACTCTTTCATTTCGATAAACTAATGATTTTTAAAATAATAAATATCTCCTTACAGTACACTTAGAAAAATAATTAAATTATTTGAAATTTGATTTTCTCGCATTTAAAAGACATATAGTAGAATAATATGTATTGATTCTCTAAGAAGTCTAATTAAAACAATATATCGTGCGAGTTGTGTAAATCCTAAATTAAATAGTTAAAAAAATTCATACATTTTATACATTTACATAGTATATTTTGAATATTAGTCTTTCATTGAATAGTTAAGTATTATTGTTAAAACTACCGTACAATGCCTGGAAATACTTGAAAAGCGTATTTTCCAGCGAAATACAATCTATTTATATGAAATCCATATTTTATATTAATCAGATAAAATCTTCCAAAATATGTTTTTATTTGCACTAAATGACTTATTATTATAATCATTTCTGAAGCACAACAATTAAAATTTAATATTCTGATTTATTATGTATTATGTGCTTTTTAAATGAAAATTCTTGAGAGCAAATATTTTATCGTTAAACACTGCTTGAAATGGATATTTATTGCAATTGATATATTATCTTTGAATTTTATTATATATATCAAATTCTTTAAATCGTTAGTTAAATTCAATATAAATAAAAAGATTTGCAAGAAAGTAAACTCTGAAAGGAAATCAAATCGTTTTTCTTAGACTTTATGTTTTCACGACCGATGATATCCCAACCTCGTTATATATGTACTTTTTTATTCTCCGTCATCCTCAAAAGATAATTGTAGTCTGCAATGGGATATCTGCAGTACCACTGTATCCTTTGTAAATATTTTTCATTAAAAATAAATTTTTTTAATTGAAAATATATTACGAATTTTTACCGTTTAAGAATATTGTTTTCAGGTAATATTGTTTTTCTTTGATTTTTAAGAAACAACTTTCGTACATATAACTAATGTTTCTAAAAATTTTTAGAAATATTGGAAAAAATGGAAAAATATTAAAAATATCACATAATATAATCACAAAGGAATTCTTGAACATGGCTTTAAATATTAACGATAATAGATATAATATATGCGCTATAAGTGAAAAATTAAAAATGCTTTGAAAAAATACGTATTTATAAATTATAAAAAACTTAATTAGTATAAAAGTTGAAATACTTAATTAATATAATTACATCATTTTATTGTCCAATAATTATTTTCAATTTTCAGCCATGCAAAATTATTATAATATTCTATATTAATATTGATTTTGATCTGCTTTATCAATATATTTTATTAATATCATAATATTTATTTTATCAAATATTTTATATAAACATGTTTATTATTCATTATTGTTAAGGAAAAAAAAATATCTATAAAGACAGTGATTAATTAATGTTATCGAATCAACAATACGAATATATAAATATAAAAATAATTTTTATATTAATATCCTATGTAACACACGAAATAGTATGTATGTTAAATTTATATTTAAATATTATTGCAAATATTATTTTAATTTGCTTACGGCATTAAGATTTCTTCATGATTATCTTATATTTTTTTAATAATTGCAGAGTTATTTGTAAGATTTTACCGAGTTTATGTATTTATAGTACTATTAATTTTATTTTTCTTCAAACGTATTTAATGTTTAAATTTCAATTTATTAAGCAACTGAAGATATTTCAATCATAATCATGATATTACTCACGAAAATAAAACTTAATATTTAGTATTTATGGTATTCAAAATTATTAGTAAAATTATCAGCAATTTTTAATTCAACATTGGAGTACACGTACATGGTATGGCACTTTTTTCGTTTGCATGTGATTTGCAATCATGACCATCGTGGGTAACACTATTCATGTAATAGCGATGGTCACTTAATCTTAGATATACTACCAAATCGCGCCAACATCCTTATTGGCTGTATTCCAGACGTTATCATATAACTCATCATCGATTTGCAATGATAAGTAAACGGATTTCAGTATGTAGTATGGAAATTTTCGAAATTCAATAAAATTCTGATATACATCCATTGTTTAATCTCAATTGATGCTGCTGCCTTCCATAGTAATAATAATAGCACTTAATTCACAAGATTAAAAATATAATTAAAAATATTAATAAAAAATAATATGATGAATATAAATTATACGATTGCTGCGAGTGCCAGTTTTTTATTTTTTAGGTAATCGTATTAAGCTGCATTCATAAAAATTAACAATTATTGCACTTATCTTTAGATACGGAATTAAGATTTGATACGTATAATAGCAACTTGAAATCATTATAAATAACTATTATAATCAATTGATTCATAGAATTTAATAGGGCGTACTAATATATATTATCTTTTTTATATATAATTCAAAAAAAAAAAATGAAAAGAATTAAACTTGACGTATAGATGGCTGAAAAGCGTTTCGATAGTGACTTCCATGTAATGACAAACGAATTGTGTTTATATAAATGAAATTATTGTTGTCCATGACAATTTAAAATTCTCCATGGTATTATAAAACTACAAATATCCATTATGGTTTATACTATATTATAAATTAAAATGCTTTGTAATAATTATAAATACGTCATAATCTTCTAGAGCTCTTTTAACTTTGCTTCAAAACCATGAATTTATTATTATTAATTCGTACTACAAATTCGTACCATTTTCTTATATATATTATTCTACGCGCGTACACACATATGCGCGCGCGCACGTACACAAATATAAGTGCAGTGAACGCGATTAAGTAGAAGAAAATTAATTATTGTCTATTTTGATATGTCTGTTTATTTTTATAGATTTTCTATAATATTCGATAAGTGCATAACAGAGAAATGAAATGTCCTAGCTTCTCACTCATTTTATGTACAATCAATGACACGATCTCTTTGCATGAAGCCCGTTAAAAGTAAAAGCCCAGGCAGTAATAATAAAAGAAAAACACTTTTATACGAAATTATCGAGATGTGGGGTCATGCGAGAGTCCTGCCTCGCCATCGGCCAACCACATAGCCATGACATCATCGCGTGCATACTTCGACCATTTGCGTTTTGAATGCAGCAGGGACTTCCAATTCCCATTCCACGACACGTTCTCGCACGTTTACGTATGTACTCTACGCTTGTGCTTGCGCCCAATTACTCGAGTGGAGGCTACAATCGTTAGTGGTTTTCGAAGAGTTTACCGCGATATTTCAGTCCCGTACACGGGCGCATGTGCATTCACACGTGCGCATGCAGATGTGTGAGTGACGCCGTTGTGCGAGCGCGCGTGTGTTGACGCGCGTGTGCACTCGCGAATGGAAAGTAAGAACGCTTCGCGAGGGGGATGATTTATACGTTGGACGAGAGGAACAACAACCAAAAAAGAAAGGAAAGAAGAAGCGTGACATTCGTGAAAATTGCGTACTGGGATTCTCAAATTATTCATGTTTAATGGCTTCTGTGGGACTTTATATTCAAATTGTTCTTTATCTAGTGATTATTAAATACAGGAAAGTGAAATTTTTGTCTGGAGGAAACGATTTTATACGCTGAGTTAACTATTTTTAAATGGAGATTTATCTATCTTTAATTTTCATAAGGATAGATTCGCGTTAAACATATTGCAGCGCTTGTGTATAAACATTTTACCGTTACTATTGCTTATATTTTATGATGAAGTATAAATAATTGCTTTTTATTAAAATTAATTATATTAAAATTCAATCTAATTAAACATTATATTAAAACTAAGCAAGAAGCTATTGAATGAATTATTTTTCTACATTGACATAGTTATCGAAGAGATTTTGTAATTTAGAGTCTATTATGGTAGATAATTTACTTGTTAATTTATGAAATTGAAATTAATTTCACATGCATTATAGGAATATATTTGAAGCCTAAACAAATATGCTTAACTCGAAGTGATATTCAATTTTTCATTAACATATTATTCTCCGATAATGATTCAGCAGCACTTTGTTCAAGTCCGAGTTAATTATATGCAAAATATTTGAAAAAACTCATGCAATTCTATTATTATGTATGCTTTAAATATTTTATAACATAGAATCTTATAATATCAGTAATAAAATAAGGGACTGTTATTATTTTATTTGACGTTGGCGCCTATTTAAGTCAGTTGATCATGTCTTTTATGTCAATTTTAATATAATTTCTTCATATTCGTCTTGATATCACAAGAAGCATTTTATATTTTAACTTTTTAGTGAATCATATTATGTACTGCTTTTTATTATTATTTAAAATAATTGTAATTTATTTGAATGATTTATTCAGTTCATGTCACATCATTAAATAAATAATAATATTTCTGTAATTTACAATGTGTTCCATAGTATTACATGCCTAAATATGCAAAATTAGTATGCTAACATTTTATAAAAATTTACTTACTCTATATCTATAATTATACATATATGATTAATATATAACGACTTTTATATTTTTATTTCAAAATTGAATGACGATAAAAACAAATTTTAACAATTGTTAAATTGTTAATTGTTAATTGTTAATTGTTAAAGAAATTAAGTTAAATGTATAAATATCATGTTTAAAAAGTAAAATTTACATTTTTACTTTTTTTTTTTATTATTAATGATAGAATTAAAAAATTTTGATTTATCAAATTTATTAATATTATGGGTATCCGTTCAATTATTTCATCGATAATATTTGTATTATATATTTTCGTGATTTTTTAAATTAGTATATTTGTATATTCAAGTAGACAGGTTCTAGAATTATGATAAAAATTCTATAAACATATTTGAATTTTTTAGTTTGATTTCAATGAGTATTCACACATATTTATTAATATATCAATATTTTTCATAATTGATTTGTAAATTCAATTGATTTTTTGAGGATCTGACTCACCTTTTTACAATAATCTTTAACGCCAATTATATGGTAAGTATGAAAATTTACTTTATTTTTTTACTTTATTTCATTTTGTCATAATTATATTCTTATAATACTTTTCCTTCTTTAGTTGAAATATTTAATTACATTTTATATATAAATATCTTTATTCCTTGTAGCGTAAAAAATTTTCATTAAATGAAGCTTTATTATTTACGCTCGACATTCAATTCTATATTTTGAATTCATTGTAAAATTATTTCTTACTTCTCTTGAAAATATATTTAAAAATTTATATCTTATTATTATTGTATTATTTTATTTAACGTAGGTTAATAAGAATATGTTACAGCGTACGCTATACATTGTTATATCTGTTTCAATTCGAACACTATCTTAACTTTCTAAGAAAGTGTCGACGAAATTTTATACACTCGGTATATGCGATTTTTAACGGCAGAATAAAATCGTTAAATAAATCGACTCAGGAACAAAATACTTTAGTGCTTCAGTAACAGTTACTTTTCTTGAAATTTCTTCCATTTCGAGTTCAAAAATATCTGAAATTCAAGTAATCAAATTTATATAAAACTTGAGAAAATTTTCAAATATGTTTGAATTCGTAAAATATAAAAAAGTTGTTTTTTTGGATATACCCAGATGTTTTTATCTTCGATTTGAACAAAATGAAAAGATAATAATAAAAGCCAGAAGTAAGATTACCCCAATCATTTCAGTTGAATTAGTAATCTATTCAAGCAAGATTTTGAAACCTTTATAAAAATACTAAAATAAATCTGCAAAAGAGAAAGACAAATTATCAATCTTGTCATCATTGATAATACACAAAAGATATTTTATAACCATATATTTAGTAGCAGAACAGAAATTATTATTATGTGAAGATACTAATATTCTTCTTTTCTTATTGTATTAATCGGGTTTATATTAAGATATATATATATATATATATATATATATATATATATATATTTATATATATGTATATTAATAGTATATTTAAATATTATGTATGTTAATATGTATATTTAAATATTAAATAGTCCTTTGGTGAAAATTCTTATTTATGTAAAGACTAAATTTCAGATCAATTAGAGAAACCCCATTTCTCATTAATCGCAACAGTTGACTATAAGAAGTAACTAAAATAAAAAGGATTGAAGATCCTTATTTTTTCCATCATTTAACGGATTTTTATCAAAATTCTTCTTAATATATTGATCTCGTGTATTATTAAAAAACCTTTTTGCATTGCAGTTTTTGCTAAATGCGAAGCATATTATCACATATCTGTCAATTCATAATTTTTCTTTATACCTACATGAAAATCTTATAATTTCTTCTGAAGAAATATAATTCGCAGCTCAGATCTTCATTCCAAGATCAGAATAAGAAAATAAATGTATAAATAGTTTAAAAGACATCAAATGAAAACAATGCATGTCTTTTCTCCATGCACGTTCATACGAGAAACTAATTGTTATGTAAATAACGTAATATAATAATGTAAATAATATAATAGTTCATAAGGTTTGTTCGCTACGGGTGACTTCAAGTACAAAAACAATATGCACCCTGGCGTGTTCTACCGCACTAGAATTTAAATCTCAATATTTTAATTAATATTTCAATTTTAATTAGAGAATTTCAATATTTATTACTTCCTTCACTACATCTTCTTAATGCTTGTGATTTTCGTTCTCTATAATTCTTTATTAATTTATTTTTATTTACAATATACAATATGATTCGAGTACAAGTTGCAATTTTTTTTTTTATAATTGTCATATTTACATAATACGTATGATATTATTTTGGTTATATTTTGATATCTTTGCCGATTATGAATGAATCTATTATTAGATATATTGATAATTTTGGTAAAACAATTATATCGAATAAGATAGACAGAGATGTGTTAATCTTATTTTATAACTGCTTATGTTTATTTAATTATATAATAACATATTTATGTTGATTTAAAAGTATTTCCCTGCTATCGATACTTCAGTCTTAAACAATCATAAATTCCACATAATAATTATATTGTAAATTATAAACTATATTTGGTAAATTATTTATAAAGTGAAATATCTTATTACGTACATTTATAATCGTATTCGTAAATTAAGGGCTAATAATATTATTTATTAGGAAAATATTTCTTCACGTAGAATGACATTTCGTAGACAAAAATTTTTTTACGTTTATAAACTATACTATCTAATTAAATACTACAAAATTCAAAAGTATTAAATATTTTTGTTAGCAATAAAAGCACTATTTGAATATACTTGTCTAATACATCTTATATAATATAATATTTAATTTTATTATTTATTACTGTATACGAAATAATATTCTCTTGTTAAGTAAATGAATAAGAAAATTTGACTAAGTATGTTGAAAAGTATAAGTTCACTTAATACTCCACTTAATATTACAATCCGAAATTCGAAGTCTAATACTTATAACTTTCGAAAAATTATGTTTTATCAAAATTTAATAAAACATGTATTTCATCCTCAATTTCGTTCAAAAGTAAAATGTTTAATTGTATCATTTTAAGTCAATTATGATCTAATTTCAATCACTCTGAGATTTACGTGGGTAGTTTATACAAGAAGTATTACGAAATAATCAGTGAATAACAAATTAAATTAATATTGGAAAAATTTTTCCTTCGTAGTTTTCATTATAATGCTAACTAAATAGTTGCAATATTTTTCTCTACTATAATAATGTAGAAGGATTAAGGAAAAATATCTTTGAAATAAGTTGTTTCCTTAAAATTCCAATTAAATACACGTATGTATGTATGTATGTAGGCATTTATATATATATATATATATATATATATATATATATATATACGTTGACACAGCGACATGTGACCTTCAGAATCTCATCACGTTTGTAATCCAAGAGCTTCATTTTATTTCCCAGCTTAGTTTCCTGGCTTCGTGGGAGGGTCTCGACATTTCTGAAGAATGGAATTAAGGACAGATAAAGTCGCGAAGAAAGCCTACGCGCCATTTGATGATAAAGTCTATTGCCACGCCAATCTCAATTTCTAATTTTATCGTTACCGTTTCCATGTGAAACGAGTCTTGAATTGCGTACAGTTTTGACATTTTGTTGTACATCGAAGCCTTTTATGATTGTGTCACGAGAATAGAGGCATTCGTCCGTTAGCGAGGCAAAGTGTGCCCGTGGGATGCTTGTTGTTTTCGAGATTTTTAAAATTAATGACCACCGGGACAAACTATTGAGGTTTTACATTCCCATAGCAGGGATGTAAACCCGTCATAGTTCGATTTTACTACCATTCACGACTGGTAGTTTATTTCGCGTATTGCATCGCAGGTATTTCGCTCATCGTGTAATCGTTTAATTACGCTCTGCAGTGATTAACTTGTATTATCGTTTCTGTTCATTTGAGTGAAATACTTAACAATGATTTAATTCGCTTTTTAATTCAATTGTTTCCAATTACAATTGTAATCTTTCTCGTATTCTGATATAAATTAGTTTTACTAATCACTGATAGACTTAATATAAAAATTGTTTCCTAAGTTTTCTAAAAACAGAAAATGTACAATCTATTTAAATAATACCTCTATAATTGACAATTAATATTATTAATAAATTCATTAGTGACCTTTTTTGGAGATTACGAACATTTATGCTACAATTATTCATAATCATTTAAGGCGTATCTTAATACCGAATACCAACATCTATTATGAGTTCAAACGACCAAAATTCATAATACTTAAGATACTGTAAGAATACAGCGAAATAAAACAGAAATTAAACGATTAATGACTTTAGTAGATTATTATTTTTGTAGTAGAACAAACAAAAGTATATTACGTTAGTTAATCCTAGTAGTAAATTTTTATTTACCATTAAAACTGTTCATTAATTCTTCTTATGATTAGACAGATTATAATGCAATATTTCCCCATAATTCAGTATCTCTTAATCTATTATTTATGTTTTATGAAATAGAAAACAAAAAAAAAAATTAAACTCAGTTTGTATAATATTGTACTATAATTAATTATGATATTTTTAAATTATTAGAAACTTGAAACTGTATTATGTTAGTTTTTACTACTTTTTAATTAATTTTATTGTTTATATAAGTATGATTATTTATAAAATTCATGGATTATATTTTTTCTAGATTACATAGGAAATAGTATATTAAATCCTATACATGAATAAATATATAAATGGAAATACAAACATTATTAACACAATTAAAATTAAAATATTTTTGTTTTTTAAAGGTAACAATTTCAAAAGTGATTTTAATTTTTTTAATTTTAATTTATGAATAACTAGTTTATCGCATACAATTCGTTAAAATAAACAACATTATTGTATGAAGTATATTGAAAAGTAATATTATTATACAAACGAGAAAACTTTGGTTAATTATCTCTATCAATAAACATTAATATTTTAATTTAAATATCTTAAATTGAATATTGATAAAATTGGCAGTGTATTTTGGCATTGTTAGAATATTTTATTTTTTGAATATAATTATAATATTAATAATCTACTAATATTAATATTTCCAAATATTTGTATTAAAATTTTTATAAGTATTGAAGCTTGAATTAGTAAAAATATTCTAAGGTATATTAAAAGAGTATTAATACGCAATAAATTTTAAATTAACATACATCTCTTATCATTTACTGTATACCTTTATATTAATAAAATATTCAAGGATAAATTGACTCGGGTCCAGACCTTGTATAGAAAATTTTTAATTTGTATTATATATAAAATAAATTTTCGTGATTGGGTTATCATTAGAATATTTG
The DNA here is from genome assembly GCF_000503995.2 of Ceratosolen solmsi marchali. Taxonomy (NCBI): domain Eukaryota; kingdom Metazoa; phylum Arthropoda; class Insecta; order Hymenoptera; family Agaonidae; genus Ceratosolen; species Ceratosolen solmsi. Next base: position 1,538,415 of record NW_011948414.1, on the reverse strand, counting down.
TTGACTAATACTATACAATTTATAAAAAATTGGATTACAATTGTAATGTTAATAATATTAATAACGTTTTTTGGTCGTTTACAATATATATTTCTTTTGAGACATCTACTACTGTACCTCTTAAATAATTTTATGATAAATGTTATGTACATTTTATCACAATTTCTATTAAAATTTATTTATACAAGATTTTTGTTTATTTTATAACTCTTTTCTTTCGTTGATAGAAATATTAATAACTTTATTTCATTCATTACTTTTTAAATATCAACGAAATAAATGTTAGACGATATATGTATGCCAATTATATATATCTTATATATATTTATATATATATATATATATATATATATATATAAGATAAAAATTAATAAATCTTATCTGCGAATTGTTTCAGTTTCTAATTTTTCTTACTTATACTAAACTTTGCCATTTCAGTAAATATTTTTTAAGATGTGTACAAGACACTTGCTTTAAAATTTAACGTTTTCTATTATAAAATAAGATCTTTACTTTCCTCGTAATTGTATTTCATGAAAGAAGATAAAACAGTTACGAAAATCTTAAAAAAGTTTCACAAATATTGTCGTTGAGACTCTACTGATAAAACATGGTTGACAATTATGTATAGTATATAAAACGTATAAGAATAAGGTTTATTAACCTATTTAGTATAACCATATATTTAATTCTTTTGTATTAAATTATTATGCATTTGTTAACAAGAAATAATTGTAAAAACTGTAAGTCTATATAAGTTGAACATTATTATGTTGTAATTATACATATACAATAAATTAATATATATATATGTGTATATATATATATATAATTGATAAATTCACAGGAAAAAAGGTATTTTCACTTTGAATTTAATACTGTTAGAAATATCTATTAGGAACATAAGAGTTATTATTCAATACAAAAGTCTATTTATTTTGTTTAAATTGAAGTTGTAAATATTTAAAATAAGTGTGATTTTATTGTTTTAAACTGAATACTTATCTGAATAAATAGTTTCAATTTGAATAAGTAGTTAGATATTCTTTAATAACATCATCATCAATTAACTTTAGCTTCATTGATTTAAAAAGGAATAAAAAATTCTTGATAGTATGCATTTTATTTGAATTTTTCGAATAAAAATAAAAAAAAACTTATGCAATAGTTGGAATATCGCAAATTGAAGATCATATCTTATATCATCCTTTTTAAAATTTTCAAAAGATAATTTCATATCAATTTCTATTTCAATATCTATCACGATAAATAATGGAATATAAACAACTAATGAAAAAGAGAAGTCAAATTTCCGAACCACCGGAAAAATAAATATACTATCAAAAATAAACAAAATATCAAACATTTATTATAATCTTACACTATAATATCTATATAATATACAATAAAAAACTTTAAATATCTTAATAATATAATAAATAGATACAGAGAAAATGTAATACAATTAACGTTTAGTTTGCTATTGGATTAAATATCTCGAAACAGTTGTTTAGAATTTTCAGATTCACCTCACTGCTCTCTCCATTCATCCCATATATAAATTTATAATCTCGGAAGTCTGTGTAGACAGACTGCGGCGCCTATAAAATTTCAATGATAAAAAGTAAATGTAAGATTTTCACGCTCCGTGTCACAACGCACATGTATCGCCCTCTCATTCATAGACACGCGGAGGCGAGTTTTATGGGCCGGTGGAAGGTCGTCGCTGACATAGGGCCGTTCGGGCCTTCCTCCAAACTCATACTGTCATATACATATACACATTCTCATAAATCTTTTGTGGCTTCTGCTGATTTCACTTCTCTACGGCGTTTTATACACCCCGAGTGTGTCAGGTTATAGCGACGTCACACGGGCGACGCGCCTCGAATATATTGCCACTGTACGGGTCTACAAAACGGAAAATTTTGTTTCATCTCTGTACTTTTATCTTTTACTTTATATACTGCGTGGAAAGGGATTTTTTGCGAATTCGCTGTGACGGCATCAATGTTGAGTATCTTTTCTTTATTTTTCTTTAAAAATGAAATTTCGCTGATCATGTTGAGTGAAAACACTATTCGAGGGTCACTTATACTTGATAGGGCTACGTTAAATTTGTGGAATTAATATTTTAACAATTTTCTAAATTTTGTCGTATTATTTGCCGAAAATTTTTTATTTTTATAAGGTATTTATTTATAAAAATGTATAATTTAATTGCCAAAAAATACATAACAGCTTTTACATAAATCGTAATTAAACTTTTTATTTCGTAACTTATAATCCAGATTGATTAATAATTTAGTTTTAATGAATTTGATGAAAGTACGCTGCTACAAATATTATACTGATTTAAAATAATATAGAATATAAAATTTCTTAGTATGCACAATTAAATTATGTCATTGCAACAAGTATAATTCGGATATAAATAAATTTAATAAAGTTTGAGTTTCACTAAACTTAGTACTTGTTTACTTGCACGAGTGTATTATCATGGTAATTTCAAATTTGCATTTCTTAATTATTTGCATATCTTGATTATTTAATCTATCAGATAACAATATGTACAGTTTGAATAAAAATTTATTTCTAGCGTTAATAATTAAAGAGTTTTTTCGACATCATATCTTTTAATATTAGATACCTTATAAATAACTAATTTCATAAAATAATAAAATTCAATTTTATAGGATTCTATTTTTATTTATTTTTTTCTTCTAATGGATATTTATAAATTACATGTTACACAACATAAACGCTGAAATAACTGTTTCATAAAAGATTTTAAGTGTAATTTTTTTAATATACATTAGTCACATTTGTACGTGAAGTAGAAAGCCATTTTTTATCATGCTAAGCCAATTTTTAATAATAATTTTTAAAGATTTATATTTTTACAAAGTCAATCGATTTTTACTTAGAACGCATTTTATATAAAGATATAATTTTTTACAATTAAAGATTATATAGAAATTATGGTAAAATTCAACTTACATAAGGTATATGAGATTTGATGAAAGAACCTTATTTTATTTTATATAAAATGCTCGGTTTCCAAATTTAAAATTATCTTACATATTAATTAGTAAAGACAAATCATGTTGCTTACTCTTTGAAATTAAAATTCGCAGTTCGATATATTGCGTTTTTTCTATTAAATAAAGCCTGTCGAAAAAAAACTAATAAAATTAGCGTCTGAAATGCACATAATTATATAACATAATGTTATGCTATAAATGAACAGAAGAAACAATCATGTATTTTTTAACTTCAGAAAATAGAAACTTTGAAAGCTGTTTCATTGAAGATATTATTGCTTTCGAATCCTACGAACTTTTATTTACGATAATACGTGCGTGAAATACGAGACAATAGTAAAGAAATAAGCCATTAAAAATATATTATAAAATGAATAATGAAAAAGATTTGTAGAATTATTCTTTATCACTTTCGAAAAAATAGTTCAAAATAAGTTAAATTACTATCATTAGCTTGAATTATTGATGTGATCATTATATATTATGTGTTAGATAATTTATCCTTATTTGTTGAAAGCATATATTTATAATCTATTTTTAATTTAGTCATATGTAACATACCTGTCTTATAAATTATAATGCTACATTGTAAATCGGCATTGCCTTGTATTATATTATTAAACATTACATAAACTACACAAGTTCTACCTTTAAAAAATTAATAAGATTAGAATAAAAAAGTTATAAAATTATTTTTATTTATAAATAATTAATAATCGTTGTATTCACATTCACTTACGTACATTTATTTGTTTATCTTAATTCTTATGTATTTGTTAAGTTTTTATATTTCAATAACAACAGTATATTATTTTAAATATTATATTATTTTATGCGTTAGTAAGAACATTATGTATTCTATAATATTATTGATAATAACTTTATTCCAAAGTAACAATATCACTATAAGATTCGGTCTAGGGAATATATTCTATCTTTTTTATCATACATTTAATAATTTGTGAATTTATAATAAAACAACGATAATTATTATGTTTTATTCATAAAAAAGTCTTTATAATTCTAAAAAATTGAAATAAAATAGTATGTAGTGACAGCTTTGTAATTGAATTATAATTATAATTTTTTGCAATTTGGAAAATTTCTTGTAGGAATAAAATTAAATTAGTTTGAGTAAATTGAGTTCTAAACATTTATTTATAATTTAATTATTGTCAATATTAATATATTAATAATTGAAGCTTATGTTTAATAATAGAAGGAGATTTAAGATTTAATATGTAGATATTTATTATAAGAATCAGTTTTAAACTGAAGTTTGAAACTAATCATATTAAGTACGTAATTGATAATGTTCAAAATTATGTGAAATTAAAATTTTATATTCGTTTGTATTTTATCATTGCATAAATTAGGCTCTTAAAAGAATATCTGTTAAAAAGATTTAAAAAGAAATAAAAAATGAATAAAGATTTTATTTTCTCTGAATGCATAAAAGTTAACGACTGAACAATTAAAAGAATAATGGTAAAATTGACATCAATTATAATAAAAATGATGACTGGCATAAAAATTATTTCATTATTCGAATTTGGAAATTTTCTTCCATAGATCATTATAATATAATATTTTATATAGTTAATTTGACAATTATCATCAATGAGATTCCTTTAATGCATTTGCTAGAATAGTTTAAAGTTTTTTATTTAGATACATTTGAGTTTGATATTTATAAATATCCTTATTTAATTTATAGATAGATCAGTGTCATCCATTGTATTAATCTATATTATTTTTCGTATTATCCACTAATATTCTATTTAAATAATAAAAGTCTTATTTGTATATATTTGTATATATTACTTATCCGATATTCGTGCAATGAACAATTTCTGTATTTTGTAAAACAATGTAAAATAAATTGAATATTATATATAATAAACATTTACATCTGTTTAAAACAATATATAACAGTATATACAACTATTTATAATGCTATTTGATTCGTATTATTAATTAAAATTTTTAAGTTTAAAACATATGAATAATCAAATATAAATTATTCTTTTACTGTTTATAATGTTTTATGTACCTTCATTATATTTTCTCTTCACAATTTTCAATCAATTTAAAAATTATGAATTTGAAATGTACAAAATACATAATACTTGTAGTTTTATAAAACCTTCTTTATAATATTTTTATCCTTTACATGCTGGTAGAATAATGTGAATCCACTCAAAATATCTTTATATTCTTTTTGTCTGAATTTCGTTAAATTTTCGAAGTTTTAACTTCCACTATGGCAGAACTTTCACTATGGCAATGTAAAATTATAAAGTTTGACAATGAAGATTATCCAACATATTTTAATATAATATTTAATATTTCAATAACACTTGGTTTATTTAAGAATTTACTATAGATTGCTTAATAGAAATTTTATTTTAATATTATAAATTATAGTTTTAGTCTTTCTAAGTAACGAATTACAGAATTAAAACAACAGAAATTCAATTTTGATATATTATTATTTATTTAAACGTACTAATATAACATCGTAGAACTGATTACTGATTTAGTTTACTATAAAGTGATTCGAATATATATATATATATATATATATATATATAAGTTATAAAGTATCTTAACAAATTATGGTTTCCAATAATATACAAAATAAAATTCGTATACTTAATTATATTTTTTATAATTACTACGGTTATATATGAAATAATTGCTAGAAGTAAGAAAATAGATTTAATTTATAGAAAAAAGAGTATGTACTATTATTATTTTCATATTTTATTTGTACGTATAACCATTTATACTTTTAAAAGCATTAAAATAAAGTTGCTTAGTATGCAACTCTCAACTCAGTTGAGCTTTCTGAGTAGCAACTCCAATTCAGTAATTTAACAGTCTGTTTTAACTTGTAAATAAAATCTAGTGCTCTTCTATCATCTGTTATTTGTTTTTTTTTTGCAGTTAAATTAATTTGTCTAATGTCTCAAATAACGAAGAATCAGTAAAAAATGTTTCCTTAATTTATTAACCAATATACATACCATACCAAATGTTATGGTAAATAAACTAATTTTCAATTATAACAAATAATCAATAATCAATTAAGCAAAGATATAAAAAAAATTAATCTATTTATTCAAGTTTAGTGGATCGCGACAAATTAAAAAAAAAATTAGTACTATAATATAAAGAAATTACAATATAAGACAATATTTTAGTTTCTTTGGAACATGGCTGTTAGAAAACAAATAGAACCAATAATTCGTGTATATAATACTAGATCTCTCTCTCTCTCTCTCTGTCTCACATTCTCTCTCTAAATAAAAGATTTATACGATAATATAGAAATATTATAGATACGATATAAGAGAAATGTATTATATTATTATTATTATTATTATTATTATATAATAATAATATAATTACATCTCTATGGTTATGAGAATATAGAATTTATATTAATTTTTAATATTTTAAAAATTTTTAATGTATTAATTACGTATATTAAGAGATCTTAAAATCAGATATTAAATATTTTTAAACATATGTATATTTACGACCTAAGTATACCTTCATTTACTTGAGCAAGTTTTTTATGATGTAGCAGATATTCTCAACCTCAAACCAAACTAAAAAGCAAAGGAATTATATGTTAAAAATGAGAGCGGCGGGAAAACTGAAATATGCGCACTTAACCGAATACATTCGTGGATGCGCGCGCATATTCACAAACTCATACATCTGAAGAAATGGATTTGCAAGGGTATAGTTAACATTGGATAAAATCGCGCCTTTCAAGCACTTCGCCAACGTCGCCATCCTTGTTGTGCTTACTTGAATAAAGCTTTTGCTAGGCCAATGCATCCATATGTAAAATCGGCATTATTATCTGTGGAAAGAGGGAGATGGATATTTCAAATGCCCCTGGGTAAAGGGGCAACCTCCGGTGACCCCGCTTACATACACATACCGACCCTTCAACATGTCGGATCGTACATAGGAAATAAGTTAAAGAATGTTATAAGTCGTGTGACATTCATTTTATATAGTAATTTTTCATCTTTTCACATATATAAAATATAAAATTTTCACTATATAAAATTCTTATACATGTAGTTAATGTTATTTGTATTGTAATTCTATAATTTCATTTTTAAAGGCAAATTAGATGAATGAGATATATTGGATAATCTCATTTATAATGGATCAATGATTTTTACTGCGTCATATATTTGATGTATTATTATCAAATTAAATTATAATTACATGTTTAAAAATGTACATCTGTTGAAATAAATTTAATTAACATTAAAATTTTGTTGTTAACTTATAATTTGAGCATTATATTCTCATTTATATACCATATCGGACAATGTATGTATGTACATTCGCACTTTTTTTGTGTATAAATACAGATTTCTTTGCAGTACAGAATCTATTCAAATTACTTGTTTATGAGAGAACACGACCTTTGAAGATCCTAAATGTACATTTTCAGATGTGACATCATAATATTTTTAGTAATAGTAAAAATACCCTTATTATAATTTTGCCGAGCTAGTAAAATTCACTTATATTTAATTTAAAAAGGAATAAATGACTGAAAAGTATCTTGATATCATTAATTTCATTATTAAATAGTATGTTTCGATTTAAAAAAAAAACTACAGAATTTTCATCGATAAATTATATATATAATAATTAATATTGATTTCAAATTTCAAAATTAAAAAATTAAGAAACATATTTTGAAAATAAATTTAATAGTTACGAATACTAATTGGAACGATATAAGTACATGCTACTGTAAATAATTAAAAAAATATATAACTTATTGTTTAAGAAGTTTTCAACTCACGAGATTAGACAATAATTGTTAGAAATTAACTACATAATAATTTTTCATATATATGAAATGATTAAATTATTGAAAATATAATTTCATTTGGAACAACCCACATATATTCCTGAACAAAATTACGTGTGAGAGCAGATGCCACTGTATATGAAAACAGCGGAAGATGCAGAATCTTGCAAAGAGCCGACATGCGGCTCTATCTCTCTCTCTCTCTCTCTCTCTCTCTCTCTTGCCCTCTGTCATTCACACTTATACTATTTGACGTCAGAATTTCATATCTATAGAGAAGGGTGTAAAAGGGTAGAGAGCGTGAATATGTACTCTCACTCTCTCTGTTCTCTCGATCGTATCATCCGGAAAAGCGCCAATGTCGAGTTGGCCTCGAATATAGAAAGCAGAAAGTGCGAAAGAGATAACAGATTATTAGCTCGTTTTCCTACCCAAGTTTCCCTGTCTTCGCTGTACTTCGGTACATCGTTACGACTACCCTGAATGTATTCGAGCAAAGTTGGATTAACAACGACGTTGCTGGTATATCTGAAGGATACGAGGTGGGCGTAAACACGACTGCATACGCCTGCACCGGAGTTTATGCTTTATGCTTTATGGCGAAAGTTTGAACTGATTCAAGAAATAATGTATCGAATTTATATTTATTGACCGCCAGAATATCACTTAATCGACGGATTAAGGGTCCGAATGTTCTAAATATGCGCATAGCATGGACAATGACTAAATGCTTTTCTTAAACAAACTACCAATGATCAATCATTTTTTTAATAAGCCTGTAGTTTTTTAATAACGATTTATAACAATATTTATCTTTATATTTTCTATTGATAATAATGTAAACATAAAAAAAAATATTTATACAATTAACGTGCTCATTATATCAAAAAATTGAAAATAATAATTTAATTCATACTATATTTTGAAACTAAAAATGAATGAAAAAAATAAATAAATAAAAATTGATATGATATTGCTAGCTTAATTGTTTATTATGGTTTATTCTATAATACAATTTGCTTTATTAAATATGTGGATAAAATGTCGAATGCGAGTATCCTTAAAAATCGAATAGTGATTATTAACGTAGTAGGCATTAATATTAAAACTGATATGCTTTTGACTGATATTAATTTTAACCGATCATATTTTTCATTTTCATCAAACTGTGCGATTGGATTGCATGTGTGCGTGAGAAGGAAGACGATATACACGTCGAGAAGAAGAGTAGTACGTGAAATGAATCGTCAGGTGGCAACGCCCATCGCACGCTGATTATGGATGGCTCCTATAAGTGACCAGAAAGGTATCAGAAAGGTAAGGTTAATATATAATAATCTCTAAGAGTATAATAGGACAGGATCGGTCACATCTCATATATAATTCACTATTTGTATTTCGTTAATTTTATTAATCATAATTTTTTATCAAAATGCTCGATCTTCTCTCTAGTAGCTATAAATGTTTAAAAAGGTATAATATCTAAGGAAGATTTTTTTTATGAATATACCGTCACATAATATTATAAGATAATGTGTATCGAACGTAAACTAATTCTGGGACTCAACAATATTATTCATTATATTTTCGTCGAATAATTTAATAAGAAAAATGAATGATATAGGTTACGAGATATATACTCATGGCAGTAAAACTATTCCCTCTACAGTCGGTGAATTGCTGCTGATTTTTGTTATGTTACTCCAAGAAAAGCCTATTTCGAAATGAAAAGCGTTTTCTAGTTGTTCTACCCTCTAAAAGAGGGTTTTCTCCGTTTGAGTGGCGAATTGCATGAGGGAAAGGCGTGTTGAAATAACAGCAGTAGGTGTTGTGTTACATCCAGATGTTCAATATAGCCAAGATTAGAAAGAAAGAGGACACGTTGCCACACATTGATAGCTTTTCACTTGTTAGTTGTCGAGGTTATTTCTCCGGTAACCACGTAAATATTATCTTTGACGAAAACTGACTTTTAACTATAAAATATATATATATATATATATATATATATATATATATATATATAAATATATAAATGCAAATTCCAAAAATTTTACTTAAAAAATAATTGCAGAAAGGCATAATTATAATTATTAGCTTAGGTATTCAAATAGATTTTTATTGTTACAGTAATACACTTTAATAATTTAAAATTTAATATTTTATTTTCCTAAGTTTCTATTTAATTGTCTATAACACGGTATGTATAATTTTTTATATAAAACATTGATTTTGTTTCATAGGTCTAAAATAACAACATTTGGTAATAATAACAATAAATATATTTAAATATTTTAGTTTAGTCAGTTTCGAATTAAAAATTTATTTTTAAAAATTCAAAGCTTTACTTTTATAATTATAAATTACTTTATAGTTAGTGTATTATGAGAGTATACATTTGATATTGTTTTTTATAATTTTTCATTGCTTATATTTTTTCAATACATTCTGACGCTGTTATGTATTAATATATTTTAGTCATTATTTCGAATATATGATTATATTATTTTGGTATTTGCGAGGAACTATGAGGCTAGACTTACGATAACCCATTCAAACCTATTCGGATTTTGAAATTGATAAGTTAAATTTATATACGATTCAAGCTATGCATTTTCTATAAGTATTTTCTCTATTAGATTTGCATTGTTTATTGCCTGATTCGTGATTTCACTAAATCATTGTACCTTTACGCAATATAAACATTACCCTTATCTCATTTGTGTCAAATATGTACAATTATAATTTATCTAAGAATGTTCTAAATTTCAATTAATTAACGCTCTAATGATCATACATAGTAAATTTAATTAATCTCGTATTAATCTCTTTTTTCTCATTTTTTTTTATATTCTTACCTTCATTATGATAGATATTTAATATTAAAAGCATGTATGCGTTATTTATACTTTCATTATAGTTTATTCATACAAAATTCCAAACAATAATATGTCGAAAAGATACAGCCAATAGTATTATTTGTAACTGTACGGATAAAAATTATTGAATTTTCTGGATATGAAATTATCAAGTAAAAAAATTAATTACCAATGGTATTCATAGTTAAATTAAATGAATTTATTCCAATATTTTTTAACACTGAGCCACTAATGAATTATTCTTGTATTATGTATAATTAATTCAAAATATTTTTTATTTATAACATTGAAAATATTTTGTCATCAATTATAAATTTACGATAACTAAATTGGAAATAAAACCACCATCATTAATAAAATTCGAGTATTTTAATTTAGATTTACAATGATTAATTGATTTTTATATAGCATACATTAAAATATTGAATGTATTTAATGCAGACGTAAGTCAGTACTTTTAATCAGATACTATTAAAAATTAATTAAAAAATATCTATATATTAAATATTATTAAATACTATAACCTACTGTAAAAATAACTATCATTTATTCTTTAATTGAATTTTATTTTTGACAAGCACTGGAAATATAAATTTTTCTATTGAAATGCACTAAGAATTTCCTTTTTCACAATTTCTTAGTCCAAAAGTACTTGAAATTTTATTATATTGACCTCAACTGGTATGAAACTAAAATTCAACCGACTTTCAAAATTCCAAGTGCACCGAATCGGTGAACTTCGTAACATATGTGTTCACAGTGCGTAAAAGTGCCGTACAGACGTTTATGCGCGGGGACATGACTTATGCTATTAGGATGATAAGTTTTGCACGTTTATAGTAAAAGTTGAAGCAAGCAGGAGAGATTGAGAGACAAGAGATAAAATTAATTTTGATATGGCGATTTGATGGAAAATGACGTTTATTATGGAATTTAGGAGGAGTCATGGGGTATTTTCTAATTACAGGTTGTAATAAGCTCGAGTGGGTAATCGTTTTTGTAGATCTTGGGTACATGTGAGCCTTTACGTGACTGGATTTATATAATGATTAGTTGGAGCTTTTTTGAATTATTCAACAGTAAATCAACGAAATGATCTATATATTACCAATTTTTCTTTTAATGTTCAAAAAAAAAAATATATATATATATATATATTTTTTTTTTTAAAGGTATCATTAATAATAATAAAGATTCATAATTGTAGCTATTATTAATATTTTTAATCAAAATCATTATAAAATTCAAACTGAAAGTGAATAGCATATATCTTTTTTATTTCGGATTAACTGACATTATTCGTTAGACTATTGCTATTAGTATATTTTAATACTATCGTATGTGAAATCAAAATATGAAAAACTCATCGGTATTATAAATTAATACTTCTTTCCGATTTTAATACACGAGTATTGGAAACACTTTCGTCACAATAATATGCTACATTAAATAGCATAAATAATTAACAAAATATTGTAATTGAAATGAATAAATAAATCACAAAGAATTTTAACAATTAGAGAAAATATATTTGAATAAAATATAATAACAATTTTTATATACTAAAATTAATCAATTGTATTCTTAATTATTTTTTATTAAATTATTTTTTATAAAAATTCTTAATTACTAAACATAGTAGAAATTCATTTATATACGAGTATTATTTAATTATTTAATAAAAAACTTAGCTATTATTTAACTAGAAAATGTTAGATTATAACGAGTTATAATTGAATAATCCGAAGGACCATCTATAGAACCTAAATATTTTTACTCTTGAACTATAATTTATTTAGTAACTACATAACCATAATAATATAAAAGTGCATTATGAAAGAATCCATAATTTTTCCATAAAATAACTTTTTTTTTAATTTCTCATTTTGATAAATTAATTATACCTATATTTTCAATTTGAAACTGTGAATACACTGTTATTATTAGTATTAATAAGCTTATTAAATACATTGAAAAATTATTTATATAATTTTACAAATCTTATATACTGTATAATAAACAAAACCTATAAAATTCAAGGACCAGTGTCATTTATCTAACCCGTCGTAATTCATGCGAAGCTGAACATTATGAAAATACATACCAATATTTTTATCAGTATACATGTTCAAAGAGATGGCTATTATCAAATAATCCAATATACAAAGAACGATCCTGACTTGTTTTCGAATGTTCCAGATCATTTTTTCCGTCAAGACTAGATGCCAGTTAATTTAGTTATGAACGTGTAATTTAAAAATAAGCTCGTATTATCCACCTCTTTATTGCCTTATTATATTTCTGTCGGCAATTCAAACTTCATATTGAATAATGTGTCAAAAAATTTCTTTTCTTTTATTAACTAATAACAATATTTAAATAATTTTAAAAAAAGAGATACTAAAATTAACCTGCTGAGATTTGAAAATTGATAAATTACAATGATAGAAACATATGAGAATACTTACGAATATACACTTTTCTAATCTTTGGTAAAGATGGAAAATAGTCCTGTATAAATAATTTAAAATTGATAAATTTAGAGAAAGTTTATATGTGAACTTAAACTAAAAGAACTTAAGATCTTTTATGTATTTACTCCAAAATATATTTACATACTTTGTAGTATTATATTGCATTTAAAAATAAGAATTAATTTTCCCGTATTATTGAAATAAATATTACGTTCATTATTTTGTAAAATCTCAGCAGAAAATATTTCAACAAAATATATTTATCAAATGATACATTCTAACAAAATTGTTATTATTGAAACTGTTTTTAATGCATAAGAAATACATTTCAGTTCCCGTAGAATACAAAATATTTAGTTACAACAGCTGATTATGAAAACTTTGCAATTTTATTTTAATCATGTATGGCATATAATATTAATAATTGTTTATTGATTGTTACATATATTATTTTTGAAAATTAAGATTTATTTAAAAAGCCCATACAATTCTTCGTTGATATTAATACATATATTACATCATCGCATATGAAAATATGAATTTTGTTTCTGTCAGCTAATGTCAGTTTATCCAAGTTATTTTAATAAATCTAAAATATAATATTTTCCATATTCTATCGACATTTAATATTTATTATAATATTTATATCTATAGAATCTAATGAAATAATGATATTAATTGTATTAGTGGATAGATTCTAATATTTATACAAATATTTTAAGAAACTAGGAAATTTAAAAATTAATATATAACTATATATAACTATTTAAAAGTTAAAAGATAAAGAAATATATTTTTTTTATTCAAAACGAAACAGCTAAGCAAGTTAACTAGATTAGAATATGCTGCATATCTATAAAATAATATTACATAAAATTTTTAACGCATTACAAAAAAAGGATTTAAAAATAGCCTAATTAAGGTTTTAAATAAAACATTAAATTATATTTAAATAGAATAATAACCAACTAAATACTCGCATTATAGTCTACAAAAATAGAAATGAATACTATTTCTTATGAGATAAGTATGCTAGTTTTCTTTAAAATAATTTTTTTATATAATAAAAATAAAATATTTTATTATTGTTATATTACTATATTGTTTGTTATTGAAAAGAGTAATTATTAATACAAAATTTATGAAATTATATAAATAAAAACTTGAATATTTTAATGAACTTTAGTTTATCAATATTAAATATTTTGGCATTGATTGAAAACATATTGCTATAATAGTGACATACGATAATTTTTATTTTATTCGATATTATATATAATTGTGCATTCTATAAATCAATTCAATAAAAAAAATATATATATAATTATAAGTGCATTTAGTCTAGCAAGTTAAATTTATCTCCATTTAAATCTAAAGACGTAAATATTATATCAGTCTTGTGTATTTTACTTCTGAAGTATTACATCAAGTATTACATTATAAGTATTACAACCATTTTTAAAATAAATAAAATGAAATAATGAAAATGAATACAATTTCATATCAACAATATACTAAAATTACTAGTTGAAAGCTATATATGAAAAATAGAAAAAAAATTAGAAATGCTTATAGATAACAAATTGATTTATTAATGTATATATTTATAAAAAAATTTATGCAATAATATATAAAATGGCATGAAATAATGAAATAATTAATAGGAAAAAAAATATTGAAGAACAATTTATAGAACAATATTTTTTTAAATTTTACTATTCTTAATTTTCAATAAGCAAAAGATAATTTATATATATATATATATATTATAAAATATAAATTATATTTATATATATATATATATATATATAAATATATATATATATTATAAAATATAAATTACTTATACAATATTGATTATATTTCTAAAATTCACAATGGAAGAAAACATTTAATTAAATTGATATAAAGTATTTACATTTCCTAACGTTTGAAACAATCTTTGATATATAACATTACAGTTTATTAAAACGACGAAACGCATGATTTGTCATATATCACTGTAAATAACTTTATTGTCAGAATTTATATTTCACTTAAATCAGTAAACTTGTTTCATTGACACTTAATTTTGATTTATTCAATTAAAACACAATCTATTCAATTCATAATAAAATTATTTGAATAATTATTCTTTACTGTTACATTACAAATATGTATATATATATATATATATTAAATAATGTCAATACAATAAATATAAAAATTGTATCAAATTTTTGATTCACTGTGTTTAATAAATGCAGCAGGTATGAGAATTAATATAATATGAGATTTAATAAAATATTAAATAGTTTATTATCTAAAAAATAAATATATTATAATAAATTATAATTATTTTAACGAACGTTTACGATTATTCGAAAATTCGAATAAAAGTATTTTGTTTAAGAATAAATTATATTTTATCCACAAAATACTATAATAACACAAAATAACTAAAATTATCACACTACAGTTTAACAAACTTAAATGTTTAAGACCTTAAATATTATTCAGCTAAGAAATTGAAACTACATATATTAGTATTCTGGTAATATCTGACGAATTTTTTGATTTTTAATATATATTTAAGATAAGTAGGTTCAATATAAAAGACTAAATAATATTGAGAAAATTCATATTTTCATCAAAAATAAGTTTATGCTGTTTTAAAGTAAATCTAAATATTTATGAAATACCTAAATTTTATCAAAGCTCAATTTCAGAAAATATAATCCTGAGTGTAAGAAATGACACAATTTTTTACTTAAAAATTCGAATTTTTTGTTCAATCTTTTAAAATGAATAATAGAATTATCGAACGCATAATAAGAATAGTTTGGCATTAAAATTTGTGAACATAATCATTAATATTTATTTAAATCATCCTATTTTAAATTAAACTATGTATTATAATTTCAATAAAAAAATTTAGTTGTTATTCCGTGTACTTAAACTTCAATTTATTTCAATTGATTGTTCTGACGAATTGTATTATCGCACACTATTCCTTATAATAATTCTGATTATTTGATTATTTATATTTGCTTGAATTATATTACTAGATTTTCATATATTCAATTACATGAAAAAGGTTGAATAATTGAATAAAATTTTCTAATATGTATCTACATCTAACTACAATAACATTATTTTACTTCGCAGACACCAATTTGTTTAAATTTTCACACCTTTACAATTTACGTGAAAATACGTTGAAAAATATCTTATTTCCACTGCAGAAGTATTATTACCATGTGGCGAGTTGGTAGCATTAGTATTATGTAAGCAAATATGACTGTCAAAAAGGCAAATGTATTTCGCTTAGAATAATGGCTTTTTTCTGACTTACAATACAGTGTCGTCGCAAAAATATAAAGCTCCATCTAAAAATGTAAGTAAGGTATACTTACGACGCTAAAAAATTAGTGTGCAAACTTTCTGGAAAATAGATTAAAATAAATACTTATGTTTACAGTATTACAATTTTAATGGGCTAATAAATTAAACATTTTTAATTTAAGAAATATTAATTCTAATATTCATTCGATATATTTTAATATTATATTAAAATTAATATTTGTAAATATTGTCGTATAAATTTAATAATTAAGTAATTCATATAACAATAATGCCTATCTTATCAGTTTCCAATTTGATCTTATATACATGTGTACAAATCTTAATATAAATAATAATAAAAGAAAATCAATGAAAAAAATGCATTTTTGGAGTTTTCACTATAATTGAAATTCTAGTTTTGCGGTTAAAACAAAACTTTAAATAATTTCTTTCATGGTAACAATGACTGCTAATGTTTTCTTTATGTCATCAAAATTTTTATACAAAGCCAATATGTTTATTAAATATTGAATATCATACTTCATTAGAACAAACGTAAGAGTATCATAGGATATTTAAATTTATTCTAATGTCATACATTTATAATATAAATATCTGTACAAATATTAATTAATTTTTACTGAAAAATCTATATCTTCTGAGAAGATAAAGCGTGCATTATATATGCAACTATATACATAAACACAAGTGCAATTTTTAAAAATAAAGTACTTATGACTCAGCAAGTTTAACCAATATGTAATTAATTTTAAATATTATAATATGTATATATATTTATATATGATAGGACTTTATTTTAACGAATGATGATGGAAATTTGAGTTTTTATTTAAAAAAATTAATAAATTTAAATAATAATTTTTTCTTAAGCTTATTTCATAAGCTTTCATATATAAATATTTATCTATCATGTTTGTTTATAAATCAGATGTTATTTAAAATATACTATAAAATATTGTAATACATTAATTATAGGTTGGATAAATTTGAACAACTGTAATATTTAATAGATTATAAGTCTGAAAATTAATTTTATTGCCCATTTGAAGTTTTAGAAAAAATAATATTTGATGGTATACTAATAATGAACACATTGAAATTAAATTTTGTATAAAATTAGCATAAAAACCTAAAATATATATTCATTTATATTATATAGAAAATTATATTTCCTATTATGATATAGAAGTTAAAATGTATATGGTTAACTATTAATATTTTAAAAATAAAATAAATTATTGGATATATTATTATTTCATTTGCTTGACTGAAAAGTCTATACAAAAAAGTTCCTTTAACAATTTTGAATAGAAGAAGATGAATGAGTATCGATATGACAAAATAATAAGTTTCAATATACAATACGAGAACTTTCTATAATACTGCAATAATTAAATACTATTCAGTTCAGAAACAATGACTATCATCTTGAAAAATATTAATGCATCGCACTAAAAATACAATACATATTATAATTTAGCAATGTGACCTGGGCGTTGTTCCAAAAACAGTTTTATTGATATAAAAATCATAAATATGCTTGTATTTTAGTTAAGAAAGATTTATTTTTAACTTACATTTTATTTTCAAAAGATTGGAAAGGCTTTTTATAGGTCGTATTCAAGCTTTTATTACTATTATGAAAGCAAAATCTGCAAGCATTTCGTTTAACAGGACACTGAAGGAATCAAAGCAATTTAATAGGATATATTCAATGCAATATTCACGGAGATTTCCTTATTTTCAGAATTATATAAGGAATGATACTTATTAAAAGGAATTTATAATTTTATTACATTTTTACTTCAATTAGAACTTTTATTTTTTATCTGAATTTTACAAAATTTCATTATGTATTTTTTTTTCATTTTTACGATTGTTAAAGTTTATATAAGTTTCAAATTATATTCATGCATAGAATGAATATGCAAAAAAACAATACACTGATTTATTAAACGAAATTCAAATTTACGCATATACTACACAGACTATTTTAATCAAAGCATAATATTCTCTAGTTGTAAATATCTTGTTTAAATAAAATTTTTTTACTGTCGGTCTTATCTATATTAATCGATTTTGTAAGTTGAGTACTAACTGTGTTAGTTACTAAACAGATATAGTCATCGAAGAAAGCTTCTAAAGATTAAAATAAGCTGTTTCCAAGTACAATATTGAATTATAGTTTCCGATATACACCTTAAGCATATGCCTTTACTCACTTTTCAGATTATGAGTAAAAAAATCTTACCAAATATCTCTTAACGGAAGGCAAATATAGCTTTTCAGATGCATTAAGACAATCTGATAATCCATAATGAGAGAAATTATATTGCCGAGTCTTTTAAGGATTTTTTCATTTTTAATGAAATTATTCTACTCTGTACTTTACTTGGGCAGGAATTGAATCTAAATTGTAATGTAAAAATCTTTCGAATATGTTTAAAAATAGTTTTTGCTATTTTAATAGTTTTATAATTAATTTTTATTTTTTCTTAATAATAGACTTCTGAATTATATATATTATTGAAATGCTTTAGAAACTTATAAAAATTAATTATAACAATATTTTAAAAATTTTTTTTATTTGCCTGCAATTTTATTATTATAATTTAGTATAAAAATCGATTATTGAGTAAAAATATAGAATGATTTATTTAATAATACAAGTATATTTTAATATAAATCTTCAAAGAAATAAGTTGAAAGTGAACAAATTAATTAGAAAATTTCTGTAGTTCAGAAGCTGTTACGATGCGTTTTAATATCCGTTCGAATTGTAGATTTTTAATTCAATTATTGCAGATATGTGCAAATGACATACAACAAAAGATGTACTTCAAAAATAAATAATTTACAATGAATTTATATTAATTTTTTATTACAGGATATATTTAATAAAATATTGTAAATTGATATTGAATTTTGTACGAATTAAATAAATGTTTATTTGCCTATACATATGTATGTATATGTATATATATATATATATATATATATATATATATTTACCAGTCGTACATATGCAAATATTCTATATTTCTTTCTTTTTTGCTTTGCAGCATTTGTATTTAAATTATTTTCCTTTAAAAAAAATCAGATCAATAATATTATATGTATATTATCTCCATTACGTAGCAATTATATATATATATGTGTGTGTGTGTGTGTGTGTGTGTGTGTGTGTTTGTGCGTGTGTTCGTGTGTGTGTTTGTATGTGTGTGCGCGCGTGTGCGTGTGTGTGTATTTATTTATTTATGGAAAACAATATCATATATCTTTGTATCAATACTATGACATGCAATATGATTTAATACCTTTATATAGAAAAAGTAACATGTCTGTTATAACTGTATTACTATTTTTGCAATGAATATTTAAACCCATAAAATGTTATCAATATAATTGAATAAAGTCCTTTTATAAAGTACTTCATCTATTTTTGATTTTATTTTTAGCTGCATTTGATAAATATTTGTATTGATATGCTTTTAATATGCGAAAATGTATAAAATATTAAATTATAACTAAATATCCTAACACGATTTTCTGTATTTTGTCTGATAAAAATGAATTAAATTATGTCAAATAAATAAAAATGTTGAAATATATTTTTTAATTAACCATTTAATTCATTCATTATATACATTGTCATTTTAATTGTCTACAAATATCTACATGAAAGTCTGAGATATCGATCTACAAATGATAAAGCTGTAATGGTCCTAAATTTACCATTATTAGTAAACAAAATATTAAGTAATATTGAAATTTTTTACAATAGAATTTCTTATTAAATATTTGTTTATCACTTTATATCGAAAATTGAATTGAAAAAATGTAAAAATTTTGGGAACTCTGTAATTTCGACTTATAGCAATGATTATATAAAATTGGAATTACAATTTATACATTTATTAATAATTATATATGTAACTTAATAACTCACTTGTACAAATAATTTTATCTTGTTATTTATGTTCTGGAATTAGATAAAAAAAAATTTCGAACAAGCAGTTTGTTGTTATTTCTCAGTATATTTCGGTGGGTCCATTTTCGGCCTTAATCTGAATATTTCAGAGGATCAAGGCAATATTGAGAGAATTGCGTGAATTTATAAACAGCGGAACGGTAAAGTGGAATTTACCCTTAAAGCGTCAACCGTAAGCTCACGACAGCCGTGTTTGAATTTTATCTGGCATATTCTTAATATTCCTTTCGGCGGGAAGCCCACTATTACGAATTTTGAATATCCAGTATCATTTTCTGACATTGATTTTAAAGAAAAATACCGTTTTTTCCAATTGCTGGACTGAATCCAGATATGTCATGGAGTTAGGGTAGTAGAAATGAAGAAACGGTATACGGAAACGATAAAATGAGTTTGATCGGTTCAAAGACACTGGGGAAAATTAAATGGACTTGTCAGGTATGTTTTCTTCGTTTGCTTATAGTTGCTTCTAAATTTTTCATGCCATATGAGTGTGCACACCACTTAAATAAATAATGATAAACGGTGAAAGTGGTAAATTATTAATGTTTTTTTTAGCATAGTTACATTCTCGTTAATTGTCATGTATATATGGATTATATTTAAATTGAGAAGAGAATGATGTGAGAATTGGACGTCCATTTTGGTATTTATTTCCAATAAATTAAATTTACAAAAATTTAATATTTTTACTTTAAACTGGAGTATATTTTTTGCCGTAGATTGTTCTCCCACTGTATATTCCTCTTATTGTTCTGCTGTGCAGTACTCATAATGTTATGTTATTTTAAATTTTCTTCTTGCCACTATTTCAAAAATTAGTATTTAATTACAATTTATTGAAAACTGCTTGGAAAATTAATTACGCTTAATATTATAATGAGTTAATGCGTCACTGACATAACATTTAAGCCGATATATAAATGAAAATGATAATGTACATCATCATCATCGTCGTCATTATAATTTTGTTATTTTATTATAATTGTTATTATAATGTCTGTCATCACGTTCCTAATATTTTCTTTATTATACATACAGTTTGTATTTTCACATTGACGTTCAAATAAAAATATATCATATTAAAAATAAATCATATTATCATGATAATAAATAGTCTTGAAAATAAATTTGATTAACTGATTCGTATAGATTAGGATTGTCTTTGTCAAGAAATGAGAGCTGTGATAAGAATTTGGATAGGTTAGGGAAGAAAATGTGATTATAAATTAATGATGCTTTGTTTCGTATCGCCGCTGCTCCACATCTGCTGCAATTTTCCTATTATAACTAAGCTAGGAACACGCATATTAAACATCCTAAATTAACTGCTCCTATTGAATAGAAATTTCTGTTAGATGCTTTTCCTTGACTTTATGAGATACAAATTCACTCGTATGATTAATTTTTCTTCATTAATTATATTGTAAATCGAAAGTTCATTTTACACAATGGCGATTCACGAAAAATTAAAAAATTTATCTTAAAATTTATCTTTATTTTTTTTTTAATTGTTTGCAATAATTCACTTTGAATAGAAAATATTGTTAAAAAAAATTATCACTATAAAAGAACAAAAATGATTTATTATACACTTTAATTATACTTAGTGATTCTTTTAAATTCCTGATATTATATTTTTTTCATTTAAATAATCAATTTTTGTTAATGAAATCAGCAATCTTTAAATTATTTGAAATCAAATGATCTTTTTAATTAATATTATTGTTTCATTAATTCTGTATAAATTAACTGTAGTAAGAGAAAGTAAAAAAATACTATCTTTAAAATTAAGTGTCTCATTTTTATTAAATTAACTTTTAATTGTCTCTTACATAAATGTTGTGTATAAGTGACGTTATGTCATAATAAAATAAATATGTTTCAATACTGTTGATAGATTAACATAGTTAATGGGAGTTTGATACGACAAAATTGATAAGAAGGAATTTAAAAATCAATGCAACACCTCTGAAAAGCATATCATCTATTTAATATTTTACCATAATTTGAATGCGCAGAAATTTATCAGAAAATTTTTGTAAACTCGAACATTTTTTAAATTGCCACGGACACTTCGTTACATCCAAATGATAAATCTCTCTATGAGAGGATTTATTCGATGAATTTTATTGTTACAATTCTTAGTAAATTTAGTAATGTATAATACCTACATAAAGAATGAAAGTAGAAATATAAAAATACAGTATGCAAATGCCTATTCAGATTTACTCTTCTATCTTGTATTTGAGTTTTTTCGATTAAAAATCAAATATCCAACTAAAATTGACAGTTTCGAAAAAGTGCTTACTTATTCAGTACTCAGCTTTCTTACTTTCGCTGATCGTGTCAATCTCGGCGAATAACTTATGACTTCGATGTATTTCTTAAAAGGAAAAATAAAACTAAACTCACCATTCCTTCGCCGATATTATGAACGACGCAAGGCAGATGAGCAGTTGATCCTGACTGTGCGTGTATCTCTGTAGAGTTTTCAGTGCCAAAGCTCATAGGAAGCGTAGGGGGTAAGTCGATGTCCAATGGTTTTAGTGTCCTATCCAGGGTGTTGGCATTGAGATCGAAGACCTCTGCATGCGCTTCGACCGCACTGTAGCCTGAAAAAGATTCATTTAGGTCAGCTGAAATGAATAATAGTACAAAAGAGGTTAGATACAATACTCCACATCCGTCTGTAAAAGTGGACATGTGCAGGGCAGCGACTTAATAGATAAAAGAATTCTCTTTCTTAATCCGTGAACGATTAGTTCTTTTGTTAATAGCATGACTGTTTCATTTTTAATAGTTTCGTTTTTAACAGTTCGTACAATTAATTTTGTTAATATAAATGATTATATAAAATTTAGATAATTTATAGTCCCTCCATCGATATTTTCATTAGTCGATCAAAACATTGAAATAATTCCTAAACGACAATTCCACGACACAGCAATCACTGCAATAATAACATTATTTCTTATAATCAAAATCTTCTTACAACATTTCTTCGTCTCCTTATTCTTAATTTATATGTTGAAAAATACTTTTAAATGAAAAGAAATTGATTAGAAAATACATTTTACAGGCAATAACTATACAGACTCCGTCCGATCATAAAAGTTTTTCCCAGCAGGATGTACATGTACAAATAAAATGCAGTGTAGTATACAAGAGTAGTTTCACCACTAGCGACGGAAATCTTCTCTTTACTTGGTCCGAAGGTAGAGAAAAAAAGGTCGTTACCGTTATCGCGATAGGAATCGTAGCTTAGAAAACGAGTAAAAAGTGGTTGAAGCGGTTAAGAGGATTTTGGAGATTTTATATGATGCTTGACTACTTTTCCTATTGCATATATTTGTATACCTTCTTGAATTGTTAACAACTGCTATGCGACATACATTATCCTATGCTTCATTGAGGGTGAAAGAAGATTTGCGTAAACCTGATTATCTATATTTGCTATATTTAAATATACCATGCTTATTTTTTTGTATATTATTTCAAAATTTTATGCTCGCAATACTATGCTTTAGAAGATATTTTATGTATCTAAAGGCGTATATGCTAATGCGTATTATCAAAATTGATCATAAAATCGATTATAAACTAAAATAATATTATGAACCAATATTAAACGAATCGATTGTTAATAATAATTTTAAAACTGAATGTAGATAAATATTTGATTTATGAAAACGTTGTCCTTCTCTTTTATTTATTTATTTTTATTATTTTTTTTTTTTTTTGACAAAGTTCCAGCGTACTTTTGAACATTATTTTTCTATGTAATTATTTAATATTTTATTGTTTTTATTCTGGAAATCGTGACCCTTCGTTCTCTTAAAGAATTATTTATAATAATTGATTTTTAATTCAATGCAATACAATTTTCATATAATAAAATTATTATAAAAAATTTATTTATTATATATTTTAAATATTCTTTTAATATTTTGAATGAAATTTTTAAATTTGTTAAAACGTATAAAATTAATTAAAACGTTGAAATTACCTTTAATCCATTCTATTTATATATGGGTTTATCGACTGATGAATATTAGAGATCAAATATTACTTGACTAATATATTATAACCAACGCATACAAATTTTAGACATTGAAAAAATTCGTCTCTTATAATGATATTTTTGAAAATTTTTTCAATCCTCTAATTAATTATTGAATATTAAATTTTTAACATATTATCCTAGATAATTTCTTCAAATAATAAATACATTTATTTGATAAATATTTAAATATGTATTATATGAGCTATCGAAAATCGTAGGAAGGGGTGTAGTTAGTTGCTATGCCAAGGGCAGTTTAATTTGTTCTATGTTGTTACGGATAGTGGCTCTCACCACTCCCCTCATCATCCCTTTCTAACTTGCTATCTCTCACTTTCTATCGCGTGGATTAAGTGAGCCCTTCTTTATTCTCGAAGTGAGTACCTCGAGGAGAGGCTGTGAACGAGCGTGACTAAAGGGAAAAGTAAATGTGCATTGATGCCGAATACCCACAACGCACGTCAATTTTCCAAAGTTTCAACATTATTCAATAAAAAAATAAAGCGTAGATGTAACTAAAACTAAATATCCTTTGAAGAAGAGAATGCATTTCAACCTCTATTGTTGTATAAACTTAGTTTGTGATTTTTTAAAAAAAATTACTATTTACGTGGTGAATTTCTTTTTAAATATATATTTCTTTTAATTATAATGCGTGTCATAATAATAATTAATTATAAACATTATTATTAAAAATATATAATGTATATGTGGACTTATAATATAACGTTAAATACAGTATTCCAACGTCTACGTAACGAAAATTAACAAGTAAATCTTAATATAAATGGATTAATATTCAAATTTCAACTAAACAGGAAAAATTAATAAATGAATAAAACAGTCTAAAATATAATCGATAACTATATCACCGGGAAATTGAAAATATCAATTTCATTGTGCAATGACTAGTATTTGCTAAAGAGAAAACTCCAGGACTCTCTCCAATTGTGACAACCTCAGTTGGCAATGACTACCCCTCGACTGTAACAATGAATCACAAACGTCGCAATGTTTTTGCTGCACCAATCATTAATTTTGCTCGCCAAATTTAATCGTGGTTTCATCTACCCATTCGCTTCTATCTGTCTCTCGAGTTGCGAAATAAAATCTGCGAGACCATAAAGAAACTCACATGACGACGTAAACCAGGAAAATTCCCTTTATTTTAACACCTGGATTTTTATGTATACGTACTTTTATCGAATAAGTGTGAAAATTTTATTAATTTTGTTTTTTTTTTTTTTTTTTTTTTTTTTTTTCATATGTTTCTTATAGCATACTATTTTGCAAATACCGATATAAATTGTTAATTGGAAAACCCCACACTTCCAGATATTCATCAGATTTATACATAGCTAAAGTGGCAATGATTTTTATGATTGAAAAATAAAATTAATACCTTTTTATGGGAAAAGTTTAAAATTTCTTTTGGGAATTATTTTTCTCATCAATTACCTCCATATCTCAATAATGGCTAAATCATATTCTTATATAATTTATTTAATTTAAAATGAATAATAGTACTCATTTTATCAGGTACATTTAAATATTTTAATTGCTTATTTAATTTGGTTGTATTATTCTATTAAATAGATTTTATAAATTTTAGAAATTGTTGAATAATTTATTAAATTACATTATATTACATTACTTTCCATCATTTTTACATGTTTTATTAGCAAAAGCATATATTAAAGCAGACTTTGTAAATAAAACATGTATTGTTGATAATGAATTTGTAAAGTATGTTAATTTTTTCTCACTTATACAGAACATTTAAAGACCTTAAACATTTACAGATATTTAAAGAAAAATTGGCATTATTAACTTTAGTGGATTTTAAGAAATAGTTATTTAACTGTGATAAATAACACAAATCTTAAGTATACAGTGGTTGCTCTAATGTAAAAAAGTACTGCAGCATAAATTTTCGAAACATTTATAAGTTACGGTATTATAGATGCAAATTGCAAAGAAACAAGCAACTCCTGTAGTTTCACGAGATTATCTTTAAAAGCGCATTTAAAATGTCACATTATCGATTCAAATTTTTTATTTGTGACAAGCTTTATTTTTAACATTTTTTTCAATTCTTACCACTAATATAATAAATATTTTATTTTATTATTGCATATAGTTTTTAATTATTAAAAAATTATATTAATATGCGAACTATCGGCGAGATTTTGATTTTATTTAAATTGAAAGAAAGCTTGAAAAAAAGTGTGAAAGGTACTTTATGGAATGAACATAGAAGAGAATTTGATAAATTACAAAGTACTATATTTATTTCTTATTAAATGTTTATGTATTAAAAAGAATAATTACAATTGAAAATCATAATAATTATAATATTACGATGAATATATGAATATTATAATATATAGGTAAATATGCAATTGCCACTTTTTATCTTAATCTCGTTAAATACGAAAATTATATAATCAATGTAATATGACACTTTATGCCTTATAATGCGGAAGTTTACACATATGCTAGCACACTACTAACTAAAGATTTACTTTCGTTTGAAATATTAAATCCCTTGGAATAGAATTAAAAATTAATTTAAGTAATTTGCATATAGAAAAGACAGGTCCATTCAAACCAGAGCTCTAATTTTGTTCAAATGTAAATGTTAAATTCCAATTAATTTTAAAGGATCTAATGCTACACAAGACTTTAATATTTTTTTTTTTTTATCAATTTCATCCTTCATTATTCATAGTTAACAAGATATTGTATTAGAAAATATTTGCAACTATGAATATTAGCAAATAAGAACAATTAGGATTCTTCTCCGGCTGTCGCTTTTATCTTTTCCACCCTACACTTCATAATCTGCCTAATTACAATTTTAACTTTTCTTAATCTCGGCTATATATAACCAGATTATCATAGACAACTAAAAGGAGTAACATACGCAAACGTATCTAGTAACTGTGGGCCATGTACGAAACCGAAAAAAAAAAAAATAATAAAAAAGAAAAAAAAGAAAGAAAGAAAAAAATATGGAAAAAACGTAGGGTTTACTCTTTGCGTTACTGATCTCCGCGATGTACGTGCCACGGCCCAAATGAAGAGAATAGAGTCTGGACAAGCGGGTAGGATGTCAGAAGTAAGGGGGCAACGGGTGGAACCACTCTCGTGGCAAAATGAATTAGGCTAATTTGAGAGTAGCGCATTTTGCGGGGGACCCCAGAGGGCAAACAAAACAATGCATTGGACTCCATATGCGCTCAGTCTATCTTTGAATTTCCCTATTCTGTCTGTCTCTCACATTTACGCTTTCATCCGTGTCTCCTGTATAATTTTGCTTTGTCTCCTACATTTTTCGTCTCTGAATAAAAATAAATAAGGATATTGTAAAAATCTTTATTATCTATTGTAGGCTTTTGTGCTCATTTACTATTGCACTCAAATTTTTACTGTGCGATTAATATTTTGTTCAGGGAGCGGGCTTTTAAGAGATTTTCACTTCC
Organism: Ceratosolen solmsi marchali; assembly: GCF_000503995.2. Taxonomy (NCBI): domain Eukaryota; kingdom Metazoa; phylum Arthropoda; class Insecta; order Hymenoptera; family Agaonidae; genus Ceratosolen; species Ceratosolen solmsi. The sequence continues at coordinate 1,510,279 of NW_011948414.1, read as the reverse complement.
ATTTAAACTAGATGCAGAAAACAAGTACAAATTCTTTTATAATGATTTATTTATATTTATTTATTGTAATAAATTATAATCGTGAAGCAGATTATAATATATTTGATATTTCCCGTTTTTCATTTTTAATTTCTTTATTGCATTACCAATGTATACATGCGTAGATATATAGATATATATGTACATATCTATATTACTTAGTAAATCAAAATAGTTGAAAAATTCATATAGATAAGAGAAATCAGATTAAATTGCAAAAGTATTAAAATCAAGATCTTTATATAATCTTGCAAAGATTGTTAATTTAATTTTAAAAAGTTCACATTTTCGTAGCAAACCGATAAGCATTAAAAGTTTTTATGTATTCGAACCTAAATTACTTATAGATATTTAATGCTATACTATTAATGATAAATTCATATAGATATTTAATTTAATTTTTGCAATAATTTTTTTGATAAAGAAAAATTACTTAGAGAGAAATTTTTAGATAAAAATTTTTTTTTAATATTTTAATAATGTTTCAAAAGCTATAAATTTTATCGGAAACCAAAATTCAATGGTTGTTCTTTTACTTTAATTTATTTAACTATATTTAACTATATTACATAAAATATTTTTCATGGAGGATTTAAGAATGTAAATGAAATTAGTTAAATTTAAATGTACTAGATGTCTGTGCAAAAATTTAAATTATCCTACATTGCATACATCACGTAAATTAATAAATTGACTAAATTAGATGTATAATATTTTGTACAGTCGAGTAAAGTAATTGTAATTAATATATGCTTAATTACCTAAATTGATTAAAAAGAATATAAAATTTTTTTATTGAGAATTATGAATTAAATAATATAGATTTATAGTGATTCTAAAAGAAGTCGAATGAAAGTATAATTCCATGCAAAATTAATCAAAAGTAATAACAATTTACAACTGTATGTTAGAGACGACTTAATTCCAACAAGAAAATAAATTAGTTCTTAAATTAAACTAATACTATATCTTATATATATATATATATATATATATATATCTTTTATTTATATATTAGTTTATATATATATATCAGATATATATACATAGATGTAGAAATTCATCGTGGGTTTAATTAAAATGACCATTCGCATTGTTCTTGTCAGAAACGCTTCATGTCGAATGAGCAATATATCTTTGTCAAAGTTAAAAAATCAAATCAATATTTGAAATAGTTCTTTAATTAATATTTCATATTAGATAAATGGAAATTAATTTTAATTTAATCAATATATTACTCATTTTAGAAAAAGCATTATTAATTAGATAATTTACGACTTAACGTGTTTCCAGAATTGGAATAATATACTATTTTTAATTAATGTAGTCAATAAAATAAAAAAATCTTCTTTTTTATGCATTATTATTTATAAGGTCATATACATATGTATAAAGTTCATTTTGCATTCCATAATTTTCATTTCTATACTTTTTAATTTCTTATATTATCTTTTGCATTTGTTTTTGCATAGAGTATAAAATAAAAATATGAATCTGACATTTAATCCACGTTTTTGTATATATATATATATATATATATATATATATATATATATATATATACATACATACATACATAAATTTGCTACCTACAATTATGAGTAATGAATGTTTATATACATATTTCTAGATATTTGTATATATTCACAAATAAAATATACGAATATAAAATGAAAGGTTTAAAACTATTAAATTTATAAAGAAAGAAATACGTAGGATGCAGTGTCATATATACGCAATGATAATATTACATGCAGATATACAGTTGAAATACGACAAACATAAGCAGTGATTTTAAAGAGTATTTTCTATGTCATGATACAAAAACCAAAAATATTTTCACTCTTTGGAGGAGTACTCTGCACTTTTCAAAATTGTATCTTTTTTATTAAAATATATAAAAAGAGTTTTTTTTTGTAATTTTCATTATGCGATGTAGTAATTTTTGTATTAAAAATTTAAAAATAATAAAATATATGGTTTATTCAATTGCTAAAGTCCTTCCATTTTATCAAACTTTCTCCATAGTTAAAAAATTTTATATTGCAAAGTACAGTTTATTAACAAATGATGAAATGAACAAAATGGTATATAGACAATACAGGATTAGCATCACGAGAGAAAAGATATTTCACTTACATAAACGTGTCGAATTTTTAATTTAGTAAGTGATTTAGAAATTTAGTAATATCTATCCTTACTTTAATTAATTGTGTATATTTTTAATTAAAGCATAAAGATAAATATAATCTCAATATTACAAGGAAACTTTTAACGCTTCATAGTTCAACGATATTTTCAAACTTGACTTGAAAATTATCATTAACCTTGAAAAGTACATTTTGAAATAGTACAATGTTAGTTATATTCGGAATTGCAATAAAGATACATATTGCACTTAAATTTGTAAATTCGCTAATTAAATAATTGATTAAGATTTTAAAAAACTTTAAAAATGAATTTTTAATATATATTTAATATATATATATATATATATATATATATATATATATATATATAATAGTTTATTATAAAACTATTCGTTATGTCTTAATACTAATTAAATACTTCAATCGACTATCATGTTTTAAATCAATTCTTTAAAATAATATTTATGATTAATATAGTAAATATAGATATTGTTAAAACTCAATATCAAATTTAAGAAATTTATCGCGAAATCTTGTATGAGTAGGCAATGAGCTATCTTAATTTGAATTATAAATATTTATTTTGTTAAATAATTATAGGAATATTATACATTTGTTTGTCTACTTTATATATCATAACTGTCTATATCGCTATGTCTCTCGAGATTATAAAATTAGATAATATTAATGCGTATCTCAATAATAATGTCAAGTTTCAGTAGTTTTCTATTCAATTACAATTATGAATTTTAGTTTTATTTTCATTTTTTCAAAACGTTTAAAATAAATTCGCCAAATTAATTCAACAATCTTTTTACAATAGAAATAATAATTTGATTATTACGAATATTATTACTATAAAATATAAATTTTAATTTAAAATAAATATTTTATTCTTGATGTCAATTTTTAAATGAAGACTTTTTTTGAGAGTAAACATTACAGTATGATAAAGTGCGTTTAACATTGACGTTTTCGGTTGCGTACACACATTAAGATGAAAATAAGTCAAGTGTTCAAACTAGTCATAAAATCTCCTTAACGAAATAAGAGGTAAAGCTTCCTTCCAGTAATAATGTTTGCATCTACACGCGGACAAAGAGTACAGTACAAGGACTCTTGAGTCAAGAAGCACTTTTCAAGCTGTCAACGTAGTGTAAGAATTTTTCAACATATATGTGTGTGTATGCATTACTTTCTATGTATCTTGAATTTCCAATATTCCTAACTATACGGCAAAGTCACAAAAAAAGGAGAACTGTTTTTCACTATTTTAAAAATTCTCGTAAAAACAAAGTTTGAAAGGATCGAGATGATATGGTAATTTCTATAGCTTATTTATAAACCGGTTACATGAATTCCGTAGATCCTCATATAAACACACACACACACGCACACACACACACACACACACACACACGCGCGCGTGCACACACACACACACACACGCACACACGCACACACACACACACACATATATATATATATATATATATATATATATATATATTTATTTTAAAAAGCCAAGTATCACAATTTGATATAGAGGTAAACGAAAAAAATTAAATTTTGAATTATAATTAAGTATTCCAAGATTTATATCAAATGAAAGACATTATAAAATATAAACAATTTTACAATTAAGTTAAAAGTAACGAAATTTTTTTGTGAAATTTTTTAATGGATTAACAATTTTATACAAAAAATAGTATTATTAAATTGTACGCTAAACCATAGCCATTAAAATATCTATATAAGTCAATTTTATTTTCCATATTACCATAAGTTTATATTTGAAATATAATACTTGCAATGATATATTATAGCCATTGTACATAAAATATACTGTTAAAGAGTTGAAAAATTGTACTAACAGTATAAACTATAAATATATCAAATTGAATAACAAAAGTAGAACAAATACACGATCTTATTTAAGGAAATAATCAATAATGTTGTATATTTATTTTTAAATAAATATTGGAAACACGTACAGCAAACATTGTTATATCGTTCCTACATCATTGCATTACTCTTTCCTATATAATGAATTCCGTGTAAAATTTTCCCAATACCAAAGGTGTTTTCATAAAATAATTTATGCTATGCAAAGTTCTCCGAATTGCAAATTCAATGTATTCAGTGACTTCATTTTGACTCAAAAACGATGTTTGCAAGATTGTGGTTTTACCACCTTTTAGTATTTCATAAAGAATTTAGTGATATATAAATCTCGCAACAGAATTGAGATACAGAACCACGGAAATGAATGTGGACCATATATTTGGAAAATTCAGATTTGAGTAAATAGGAAATTAAAGTACCAAGTATATACCGTCGGGTATTTTTTAGAAACAAAACTGGCCAATTGTCTGGTATTATTGGTGTTGCCGTGCTTCACTTTGGCTTTTTTAATTAAAGCTTCGGCGATTCATAGCCATGGCAATTATTCGGAGAATATTTCAATGTACCTAAATTCATTTGAAAATATGTTAGTCTGGGAATCAAAGGACGGTATTATATTTTCAATTGCATAACTTAAAAACGTCGATCTTCTGGGGTGAAAGAAAGAATAGTATGCCGCAAGAATGAGGATGCATTAGAAATCTTTTGAATAAAGTTGCAATAAAGCATAAAATTTATGGAGATACGCAAATATTGATTTTAACCTCTATTAATATGCAATTTCACTGACAACTATGTTTATAAAATTATCAACAATGATTTTATAGTTTTGTCATTGAAAGAGCGCTACTTACAAGCATTAAATGCTACATATTTTAATATCAAAGTTTTATTATGAATTATATGTGCATATCTCATCAATTTGAGTATTTCTTTAATTATAACTTTCTCCTTAAGCGCGATATAATTGATCGATGTACAGCATTGTATGATGAAATCCAGTCGTACATATTCATTAAAACTAAGCTGAAGATTTCGTTAAATAAAATTCTTTTACTAATCGATTTCTTATTGTAATCAAAACTTTTCTGATTATATACCAAAATAGTTAATGAACAATTATGCTCATTATTATATTTATTTTATAGCTGTTTTACACATAGCAATTGTAAAAATAGTGAAATTTTTAAAATATTTATCAAGTTTCTTGATAGAATATTTAGTAAGCTAAAATTTTATACATTAATCTTATTTAAAAAAATCATATATAACGCTTGACATAACTCAAATATATACACAAAGATAGTATTTTATTATTAAAAGTTACTTTATTTGACGAACGAAAAAATAAATAAATTCTCTTTTTTTCAAATATTACCCGAGACTCTAAAAAAATATATAATACTTAAATTGATATATTTAATCGTATAAAATATATAAATTAATGTAGAAAACCTGGATCGTTACATGAAAAAAAAAATAAGAAAAAATAATCTTTTAAAATTTAAGAAAGAAACTTTTTAATGTTAAAAATTTTAAATATTGTATTTTTTTTTTCAATATTATCTTAGTTTCCTTAATTTTTATCATTACTTTTTGATATTCCAATTTATTTAATTTATTAGTCCCTTTTTTTTACATGCTATAAATAAACTGCGTGTGTAAATAAATTGGTTAATAATATTATAAGGCATATGTATAGAAACTATTATCTAACTTTTTGATTTACACTAGAAAGTTAACTAATTTGGTAATATTTATTATATTTGTAAGTACATTCAACTTAATATTTAAAATAGTTCGATAATCGAATTTAAGTTAATTAATTTGAAATAATTTCTTATTCATGGAATGTAAGAATCTTTACAGAACTACTTTTATTGTAATATATTGATTAATTTGTATATAAAACATATTTCGTTAAAGTTAAAATTAGAAGTGTAATGACTAAAAACTAGAAAAATACAAGATGATATTATTATACAATAAGATATTTTTTCAAAAGGTCATTATAAGCTATTGTTCTATCATTATAACCTAATCTTCATCTTTCGTCTTTTAACTTATGAATCAAAAAATGAAAATTTTTCAACATATCAAAAAATAATTCAAATTTTTAAGTTCTAAAAGGAAAGAATAAGCAAAAACTATTTTTATCCACTATCTCTACGAATAAAGATAAGAATCTACGAATATAAAGAAGTAAATAAGTAACATTAAGCTTGCATTCGTATATAAAAGCAAGAGATTTATAGAAGTGTAATGAAAAAGAGTAACATTGATAAACATAAAGGATAAATAAATAGATAATATAAAAAAAGGGAAGGAAAGAAGGAATAATGAAATAAGAAATCAATATCCAATCCACGCATCGCAGTGTTCATGCACAATTAAAAAAAAACGACTGACGATAGTCCGGAATAAAATAAAAAAAGAGTAGAGTGCAGGGACTCATGGCTTCTTCTTTCTTGTCATCATCTTCTTCTTTTTCTCTTTTTCCTTTTGACGCAGGTTGGGAAGGCTTGAAAATCCACAAATTGCCGTCACGTCGTGCGGGTGGAAGAATTCAGAAATTCCACGAATACTCCATTTTCAAAAGATCATTTATTTTTGGGGTCTAAAGTTTCTTTGACTACGTATATATGGGGTTTCTTCTCATGAACAAAGATTTTTTTTCTTTTATTTCAACTACAGCACTGCATTTAAAAAAACTTAAACTAAATTACTTACTAATGGCCTATGGAAAAGTAAATTATCAAATTATTAATTTCAGACAATTAAACGTCAAATTTTATATAAATACAATACATTGTTACAAATAAGTTATTTCCATTAAAAATAATGTCTTAACTCAATATTTGCTTTACTCGCATTTGTAAAATGCTGAATATTTTTAATAATATAATAAAATATAAAGCGTAATATAATGTAATCCATTGTGGTATAATTTATATTGCACTACAATAATTATCAAAGAAAATTTTTCTTTATATAGCTGCATAAATTGTTGCCCGTTATTTATAATAAAAAATTTATTCAAATAAATCGAAACATAATTATTTTAATGATAGTAACATTTTAAAATCTATTATTGATTTTATGTAGATTAATAAATGTGTAATAAAAGGCACAAGTTAGAATACTATTTCTTTGTACGTCCTGGTAGAATCAAATGTTTTTTCTTTCAATTATTATTTTATTATTTTGTATGTAATTATTTTAACTTGGATTATTTTGGAATTGTATTTTAAAAAATATCATGACAATCGAATATAAATTCTGTTAGAGTCCTTTGATAGAGATTTACTTGAAAACATATTATATACTCAGGCTGATGCGTGAAATGTTTGTAATCACTGAGAAATGAATATGCTTAACTGCGTTAAGTTTTAATAATTTAATAATAGATTAACTATGTAATAATAGATAACACATTTTATAAAAATTATTGTACAACATATTATCGAAACACAAATATGAAATAATATACCTTATTAATCAATTATTAAAGCTCTATATTAAAAGATTATATATCTATTAGAAGCTATATCAATGATGTTAAAAAAAAATATAACATTTTATAATAGATATTATTAAAAAATATTTAATAAACATGGTTTTTAAATAGAAAATAAGTTTTAAATGATTATGCATTTAGTAAAAATACGAGAAAATAAAATATCAAAATGAAGTCCTAAGTTATTTAAAAATAATAAAATAAAGTGCAATTAAAATCAATTCATTAGATATATAGAAATTACAATACTTATACTAAAAATAATTAAATGTAAAATACAATTTAATCAATGAAATTGAAAATATCTTTAATATAATTGGAAAATATTACAAAAATTGTCATGGAATCTTCAAGCATAAAAATTTTACTATAATGTAAGTGGTACACTATAAGATAAAGATGTATAAAACTATGAAATGAAATTTTAAAGTACAAAATACTTTATAATATAGTATGATTCTATAATGCTATAACATAATATTTACCAATACTCTAAAGGTGACAAATTCTATTTTGTAAAGATTTTTACTAATAGTTATTGAATTAAGTTTATAAAGGATCTTTTAATATAAAAAAAAAAAAAAAAAAAAAAAAAAAAAAAAAAGAAAACCTGATTCATGTATGAGATATTTCGTAAGAAAAAACGATTAAAACATATCTTTGCGATTAAATAAATGAGTAACGATAAAAATATAATTGATACAATACTTGAAGAAGATTACTTCAAATAAAATATATATTTGAAAACCGAGATATAATAAATAAATTGATTTTATATAATATATCGATAAACAATTAAAATGTTAGTAGCTTTATCAAATTTAATGGTTAAAATTTATAAAAATGGTATTAGAGACCTGGCTTTAACAGAATTAAAAAATTTAATGTATTCGAAAAAATGTACTTGTAAAAACTACTTGTAAAAATGTTTATAATACGATAGAAAAATGAAAGTAGAGCTTATAAGCAATTACGCTTATAAGCTATCATGAGATAACATAACTTTTTACGAAATCTAATATAGTAGGTATAATTGAATCACGTAGATTAAAATGGGTTAGTCATGCAGTGCTAAAATAGAATATAAAAGAGTAGTATACAAAATTTTAGTAGGGAAAATGAAAAATAAATGAGCCTTAGATGAAGGCAATTAAGATGAAAAAATGTTGATAATTTAAAAATAATAATAAAATAATCATAAATTAAAAGCATTAGGACATACTTCGGTTTAGTAAAACAAAACAAGTCTTCATTTCATACCATTTGGATGATTTACCTTAATCACCTGAATTGTTAAATAAGAGAATGATAATAAAAAAAAACATAAAAAAAAATAATAATAATAATTTCCGAATAAAGTTTTGAAAAATAAGTGAAAATCGCCCAATTATATGTTAACGCGTCTTTTTCAAGTATCCAAATCAAATAGTTCATACAGTCACGTGACAATCTGCATTTCAAAGATTGAAAAAAATTAAGTCTAGAAAACTCCGGTCCTATATGAATTTCGTCTCCATGTAATCATCATTATTCCTTTAAAAAGCTGAAATCATGAGAATGAGGCTCGTTCTTAATCGTCCTTCCACTTATCTTTCTCTTAAATTAAATAAGCTGAGCTAACGGGAAATAATGTGGGATTTATTTAATTTTAATGAAAATTTGCGAAAACTCGCAATGTGGATTCACTCACCGCTCGGTCCAAGACAATTGAGGACTACACCTAGGAGAAATAATATTCGGGGACCTCGCCACCCTTGCTGTTGATGACTGCAGTCCCAGCATCCTTGATGCGCCAATAAGGACGCAGTCGGCGCCTCGAGAACCATTTTTCCCCATGCGCAGGACGCCGACTTCCTCCTCCTCTTTTTACTGGGCCGTTTCAATCTTCCGGACTCCCACGTGATTTAGAGGTATGCTGAAATATAAAGTTCTCTTCAACTTTTTTCTTCCAGATCGGCGATGTTATCAAAGCAATGAAACGAGGCAGACAATGAAATTTGTTGAATTGGACTTGGCTGGACGAAAGACGATTAAGGTCAAGTTGGAAGGAGAGGTTACTCAAGCTTACTAATAGTAGCCTTGCAGATAATATTTATTGGTGCAGTTGGGCTGCGGTCACCAGTAACTACTAATAATTAGTAATTAGTTTGGAAAGTAGGGATTGGATGTTATTTCGAAATAGTTTCAAATATTATTGTTAGTAGTTCGTTGAATGAGTGTTGAATTTTTGTGGCTTTGCGGCAGCGATCAAATAATTATTGTATTTCAATAGTAATTTGTTATATTTTTATTATGCTATTGCATTGTACAACGAACAATTATTATTCCATTATTTTACATACTTATGGATAATAAGAAAAGATTCATTGCGATATCTGTTTATGTAAGCAATCAAGAACTTCGATGAAGTAAGAGCCTCGGTAAAATAAATTCCTCCACCTAAATGATTTTAATTAAATATTGCTTAGCAAAGTATACAGAATTATTCGCTATGATAAATATAATTAATATAATAAAGAATAAATTTAATTGTATCAATTAATAAAATATCAATAACTCTCTTGACATTTAGTGGCAGGAGATATATATTTTAGCAACTATAAAACTAAAACAGAGATATAAAGTATTAATAACCCTTTATAATAAAATTTTTACTTCATATTTTTTATCGAATGCAATTTCTTTATAGCACGGACTTCAAGAATGACTAATGGTTAAAGTTATTTTCTATATAAACATTATATAATTATTTTTTAATACTAATGGACAATAAATGTCAAAGATTTTAGAAGATTATAAAATTCTAATGAAATTGTGGATAAATTATTTTTTATTTATTGGAATGAAAAATAAATGTTTCTTACATGACTAAGATAAATTCACTTTATATTATTTACGATGAAATTATATATATCTATATATATGAGTAGTTGTGTGTGAGTGTGTGTATAATTGAAAATATCAATCATTCATTTATTAAATTTATTAAATAATGTTAATTATAAAATAATGGTAAATTAAAATTAAAAATTATTTATTTAAAATTTTTTAAATTATCTCATAATTTTTGCTTTAGCGATGTTTGTACTTTGATATATTGGTCTATGCTATAGTTATACTTACAAAATTTAATCGCGTAAAAGGATTTATTATGTATGAATTTTTATTGAATTTTAATAGCAATTTATATTGTAGAGAAATTTAATAGGTTCAATTGCTTTTCAACTTTAAACTTCTATATGAAAGAACTTTTTTAATTTTCACGAATAACTCAGCATTCCATTTGAACAGTGTTAATTTGGACAATTTTCAGCAGCATTTGCAAAGCTAATTTCATTAAGTCTGATTATGACTATGATTTTTGCTTCACATATTATAAACTAAATGAAAAATATGTCTTTATAAAAAAAAATTAAGTATAATACCAGTTAATTTATTCAGTTGATGAAAAATTCAATATCAATATTGGAATTTTCATTATGATAATTATTGAAAAGATAAAAGTGGTAAATGTGTATTTTATATAATTGTAGTATTATCACAACAAAATTTTATAAATATTGCCAGGTATCAACGTTATATATGTTGTGTAAATTTTGTTTAAAAATTTAAAAAATATTAAAAAATAAAACAACATAAAAAATTTTTAAAAAGTTTAAAAAATAAGTAATGTAAAGTCAGCATATAATTTAATTGATTTATTGGTTTTGGCTTTAATACTCCAAATAAAAATAAAATCAACAGATCATCCAAATTATCAAAAAATAAAATTTTTCTATATAAAGTATATATCATACTGAGTTTCTAAAGTTATCGAATAACTGAAAAATGTAACATTTATGTGTCCAAATAAAGAATTTTGTTTTGTATTATAAGAGTGAAAAGCTTGTTTGAAAGAATAATATTTACAGAATATAATATTTAATATCTTCGCACTTATAGTAAAAGTTTATTTCATTAATCATTAGACATATTCAGCATTTATTGATTGATTACTAACGGCAATATAGGATTAACTATTATTGAATTACGTTAAATATAGAAAATATTAAATGGCCAAAATTTTTTTTTCTGTCTAACATAGCTTAGAAAATTGCTATTCTACCAGCTTGAAAAATTTATCTCATAATTATTTCACATTATGCTTAAACAAATTATATTATTAGTAATACGTGTTATATCATTATAAATAAAAATTTAGTTTTAATAATAGAAATAATTCAATTTGAAGACTACTTAAAATTATTATAATTGTAATCAAATTTGGTAAGCAAATTTAAGATGTTAAAGAGCGAATGTATTTCTTTATTAACATCTAGCATTACACAATTTCTTTTAGAGTATTATTAGAGTATATAATTATTTTAACAAATAAGACAGCATAAACGTATAGGATAAATATATACGATGACAGATGATTAGTAGATTTATGATGATAGTTTGATATTAAATATGAATCAATTGTCGCACTATGTAATACAAGTTGTACGTGCAATATTTTCTTCTTTTTATTTAAAACTTAAATTCAATTTATGGTTATATATGAACCACACTACTTTAATCAATGATATAATAAAGCGATAATAACTAAACAAAAGAATGATATGTTTATTAGATATTCAAATAAAAATAATATTATTATGAAATTTGAGAATTATAGCTTTTTCAAATAAATTTATGAAATTGTGTAGTAATTTTTCATAATAACATGACATTAATAATACAGTTGTAATTTTAATTAACGATTAATTCTAAACGTCTTTTTTTTTAATCTTACATAATTTGGATAGTAATAATACAAATATAGATATAATATATATATATATATATATATATATATATATATTCTTATTATTATTGATTTTTCTATGACTTAGCATTTATACGCTAATAATCGTGATTTTCAAATAGATGCATTTATTATCTACTAACTTCGTTCATTAAAAATCATCAAATTTCAAGTTAATATTTAATCTTCTATATGAAGATTAAATATCACGCTGCGATATAAATTTGAATTTTACAAACTTTGTCATAAATTTAATGCTTCTATTATGCATTATATTATGCAAATAATGAAAATATGGAAAATAAAAAAAATTTTCACATTCAAAATGAGTATATATATATATACATATATATATATTTAAAAAATTCAAAATTACAACTATAGTCGAAAATCTAAATAAAATTTTTAAATTTTCAAAGCTTGTGTCAATTGTAATAAGTAATCGAACTCTAAATAGGCAAATTAAATGTATATATATATATATATATATATATATATATATATATAAAAATAAAAAATATTTTCACATTCAAAATGAGTATATATATATATACATATATATATATTTAAAAAATTCAAAATTACAACTATAGTCGAAAATCTAAATAAAATTTTTAAATTTTCAAAGCTTGTGTCAATTGTAATAAGTAATCGAACTCTAAATAGGCAAATTAAATATATATATATATATATATATATATATATATATATATACGTTGTGGAAATTTGTTCATAAATATATCTATACATATATATATATTTAAAAAAAAAATAAATATATATATATATATATATATATATATATATATATAAGAATGTTTCTAATATTTTAATATATATATGGCTAAGCTGTCATTTAGCATTTTATAGTTACTTTATAGCTAAACAAGATTTTTTTAATTAACTCAGAATTCATAAACAGATATTTAAATATGCTACCAAGTATTTGAACTTTACAGATAATTGCTTTTCGAAAATTCACCTACAATTAATTACAGACGTAACGGAGTACGTAAAATCTGTAGATTTTTAGTAAAGTACTTTTGTAGCTACCGATAAAATGGTAAACCAGTGGTCAAGAGAATCGACGCGTCTTTTCACAAATGATTGAACTTGGTCAAAGGGCGTGAATCCGGCAATAAGCGCATCAAAGGTTCCCATTTGAGCCCTCGTCAGGAGCATCTCCCAGGCAGGCAATGCTGTCCGTTAGCGACAACCGCAACCTCCCCTACTTTCATCCTGTAGTGCGCGTCCTCGCAGTTTAGATTGCGCAACGCGTACCGACCGATATATCTCTGGAGCTTTACATCGATACCGGGGATGCTTTCTCTGCCTCCCTTAGCATACTGAACGAGCGGCAAAGAATAGACGATGAGGGCTGGAATAAACGTGCCGCGGACGATGCACCCTAAAAGAGAATGTGTGGTTGGAATGCGAAGAAGAAAGGACAAGTGACGGGCTGTGACGAAGAGACGACAATGGCATTGACGACTTGGGCATACCTATGATGCAAGCAGACGTTATGAATATCTCACAATATACAATGCTTGGTCCTCGTGAATTATGAGGCTCTATTCGCGTGTGAGATCATTGTTTCATTTAGTTACTTTTTTTTTTTTTTTTTTTTAATGAAATATCTTTATGGATAGTTAAGCTTTTTTTCAAAACACTCATATAATGCACATATATTTAATTACAGTAAATACTTCAAATATAAATTGAAAAATTTAAATATAAATAAAATAAATTTACTCGATATCAATAATGTGCGTTGTGTCTGTCTATACATCTCTTAAATAAGTTAGGTTTTTTTCTTTTTTTTTTTTTAAATATCTATGTAAATGAGATATTTTTAATAATTATTATCAAGTGTAATTGATAGTCATAATAGTAATATAGAATAATTAGTGAAATGCCATGCTTATTTCCAAGTAATTTTATATTAAGGTAACAATTTTATCAAATGTGCGTACAAATATTTAGTAAATATATTATATTATGTAGATTATTGAAGTATAAGAGAAATTCATTTTACATTTACAAGTTGATAACAATATACATATTTTTTGTTTAAATAATAATGAACCAGTATAAAAGATAACGTATAATATAAATTTTATCAGAGGAACGAAATACTTTGACGCATCATTTATCTACACCGTAACTACATGTAACTACGTGAATATTTATACACTGATGCATGGATTCTTCTGAATTTGTAATTATCACACTTTGATTATACTTATTCAAAATATTAATACGAAAATTATATATAGGAAATATATTTCTTTTATAAATTTAAGGAATAATAGTTTGACGCATTAACTCTGTATTATTTGACAGTAATTGTATGTATAAGTTTTATGTTATAATTTTTATTATTTTTATACGTAATATACCATCGGTATAATAATAAATAATATTCAAATAAATAAAAATAATTAAAGCATAAATATTTTACATTGGAAATGACAAAAAAAACCGAAACCTTTTTAAATAAAGAAATATATATTGAATTTCGATTCCAATCAATCAGCAAATTATATAAAAATATATTTATTAAATTAAACGAATAAGCAAAAAATTTTATGACCTTCGAAACTTGATGAAAATGTACGCTTACGTATCACTACACTGAATTTGTACTACGGTGTGCACCCATGTATGCAAAGAAACTCGGCAAACTTTTGCTTTTGCTACAAACTTTATGTGCATATATAAAACGAGCGAACGTGTAGTATCTTAAATACATTAGATTTTAGAGAAAAAAAAAACTGAGATTGAAAATGAAATGGAACATGTGTCATAAAGATTTTAAGGCTTACATTGATTGTATGAATAAAACACTGTAAACACTTTAAATATTTTTTAGAAACTTTGCATTTAATACTGAAAAAATCAACTACGCGTCTTAAATTATCAATAAAATATTTTTTTGTTATTTAATAATAAAATAGTAGAATTTGTAATAATTTTATTAATATATCATGAATATTATACTTTATACCTACAAGATATTATATTATGAAAATAGTATTCTTCTAAAGAAAGAATTTCTATATAAAAGAGAAAAAAAAAATGTGAATTATTCGTACAATCACTATAACTCATTTATCAGTTCTTCGTAGTAAGTCATATTATAATGTCGACTTAAAACTTTTTAATAAATTTAACGGCATATGAGTGTCTAACCTACGTGAATCTTTTAATGTTAACCAAAAGTTGACCGCTCAGCTGTATCGAGGATGTCCGTTAAGCAAAAGCGTATTGGTAATCCAAAGGCCAAAAGATAATTGCAAATGCTGAAACTCCATATGATTTGACAACGATGAAACTAGATGAAAATTATGGTATTTCCTCCCCCTTGTAATCCCAACATCTCACATCTATATTTGCCCTTAGAATTTCAGTCAGTCATGTAATTGGGCACAAACTCCATGTCATCTCCATGCCCACCTATGCAAATATTTAATCTTAAAGAGCCCCTTACAAAGCATGATGTCTAGAAACTGAAATTAACTTAGTATTGTAATGACGAATGGATACTACAATGGCCTAAACTAGAAAATATATAATATTCAATTATATTCCTATTTTCAAGCTGTAGCACTTTAACGGTAAAAACTAAATACTAAAATCTGATTTTACCAGCACTATCAGATACACAGAAAGTACGAAAATATTAAACAATATGCTAATAATTTTAAAACTTTTTTATACATAGTATTTAATGAAGCCGTCCAAGTGTACAATATACATGTGTGTATATATCAATTTTTTTTTTTTAAACCAAATTTATTCATATTTACATATATAACTAACTATATATTCATTTATTTATAGAAATGAAGTTCTGCAACATAAAATTGCTTAAAATATTCTTATGTTCAACCGCACAAATTTTTGTCCGTCTTTACACAATATTCTTTTTACGTTTGAATAAAAAATCAAAAAAGTTTATACACTCCATTACATCTAGTATCTCTGCATACAAAATGTGAAGATTCAGTAAAAACTGACAGAAATTAATCAAATCCGAGAAATGTTGTAATTTTAGTATAAATAATGTAATTGGAATGATGTGTAATACAATAGAATAATACAATAATAGAATATTAAAATTATAATATTATTTTTGTAATATTAAAATATTTAAATTTTTCTGAAATGTCAACATATTTTCTATATAAAAATTATGGTTTATAATATATTAAAACAATGAATTCTTAAAATATTCTTTAAATCTATTTATATATTGAATAACAAATTTTTCAGATATGTGTATATAAAGATATTTATATATGTGAATATAAATAAATATCTCTGACATTTCGATAATGATTTACGTTTGTCAAATAAGATTGGTATAATAATTGTTTACTTTACGGGAAAATTTGTTTACTGGTCAATTCGTTATCATTTTATATATTAAACATTTCAATGAACATATTTCTATTCAATGCTCTTAAACTCGTACAAATGAAAGATTATTGTATACATAATGCCGAAAACGAAATTACTTAATAAATAAAAAAAATTGATATTGTAAGTGTATTCTAAAGTCAATAATAAATATTTAATTTATATTTTTTGTTTAATACTGTGTAAATGCACACTAAAATTGATGTAATTATATTATTATAATTTATGTATATTTTATTGTATCTTACTTTCTTCATTAATTTTTTATTTACAAAAGAATAAATTTCATCGAAGATATCTAACTGAGCATGTTTTCATTCAAACGAAAGTTCAATCGTGTTTAAATCCGATTCTGTCCGCATTTCACTTTTTATTATCCACATTATATTTCTATCCTATTCGATGCATTTATGTTTATCTATTTATTTACATAAATTCATCTTATTTTACTTTTGTATTTAAATTATTTCTCAGTCAAATGTCATATTCATTTGATTTTTTTTTCTTTTTTTTTTTTTTCATAAAAGCGCGCATCGACGTTCCTTGGAACTCGGGGATATTCTTATTTTTCTAGTCAATAGTATTATTTCTTTGTAGTCATAATGCAGTAATGCTGAGTATTTCTAACAGTTTCAGTCTTGGAAGGTACGGAACATGACACTACTATTTTGAGTATTTGCTCATTCTATATGTGTTTAATTAACATTGTAACTCATGTCATTACTATGGACTAGAATGAATACTAATTAATTTCAGTGTATAATTATTTAGTGTATACGTTAATTTGCGAATAATCATTTCACTGTTTAAATCTTCTCGTTATTATAAATATTATTAATCTTTAATCTTTAATTAATAATCTTTCTTATTAATGTGACTAAATTATATAACTAAAAATTCCAAACCTCTTGGTACATTCTACTTAATATACCACTAAGATAAAAGGATAGAATGAAATTGAACATTTATAATTCTATGTATATACGCCGCTGCTGAAATTTTTTTTTTAATATATAAGCAGCCACAGTTTGTACAACTGGATATTCACAATGATATACAGAAGTTCCATATAAAAGAAATCATTATTATCAATTAATTGGTTTCATAATTTTGGAATAAACTATACACTTTTAATTATTATAGTTTATATATATATATATATATATATATATATATATATATATATATATATATAGAGAAAGAGAGAGAGAGAGAGAGAAATATGTAAATACTCATCAATTTTTTACGAAGGTGATACTTTGCTGGCTATATTGTGAATTACGGGCTACTACTTCAACAGCAGACACTTAAAATAGTGAACTGCCAGTTTCTTAAGGATGCATTCCAATGAATCTTGAAATTCTTCCTTTATAGTAATACTATCAAGATTCCAAGCCCTTTCGTTGATCATCTATCTTAAGGAACTCTTTAGAACATTCTTCAAATATCTTAGTTTCGTTTCTTTTTGTCCAATTTCATGAAGAATCTTGACATTTTTTTTTGCCATTTATTTTTTTTTCCATCATTTTCATTTGTTCTTGTATTCGTGAATAGTTTTGAATATTCGAAAAACACTGTAAATTGCTTTCATTTATTGGCGTTATCCTTGAAATATTCTTAAGATCAAAACTTTATCTTTCAAGACTTCAAGCTATTTGCATCATAATCATAAACAAATAAATGTTTACAAGTATTAAGAATTTTAGCAGCTATTTCATATTCTTTTTATGCAGGAAAAATTAGAACATGTATGAATTTATAGTCAATAAATCAAAATTCAAAAAGTTTAACTCGTATAATTCATTATTAATGACGATTACCAGATAAAAATAAAAATAAATATAAAAATAATATAGTAAATAAATATAAAAACGATCGTACACAAATTATTATAACTTTATCATACTATATTTCAATTATAATTAATTGAATTAATTATAATTAAAAATAACTTAATTCCCATCATAATTACAGAATATTTTAATTGCACAAAATTTTAAATAATATCATAGAAATCCATAAGTGCGAGTAACTATTAGTGATTTAGTTTTTAATTCTCTTCTTAATTCAGATATATAATATACAAAAGTTATATATAAACTTTTGTATAATAATAATCGTATGAACTTTATAACATTTGAATACATGTAAAAAATACTATAAATACATTTTGATATAAACAATATTTAGTTTTTGTTTGCTTACAGCACGTAAATTTGCTCTCACATTTGCCTATATATTTATCATAAATTTTCCATTGGTTAAATCAGTTATCTCTCGTATAATTTACGATCTTTTAAGCACTAAAATATTTACAAATCTCATAAGGCAATCTGAGATAAGAAATACGACGCATAAGAAAATTTGCAAAATAAAAACCCTATTGATAAAATGAATAGAAAATTTAATAAATTGTTTGTAATGTAAGTTGACATATAGCAAACTATAAATCCAATATTTTGAATATTAGTTATTTTAAACTCACGAAAAATAGAATATTTTATATATCATCTCCGTACTAACAACAAATTCGAATTATTTGAAATTGTAATTTTCCTTTGATATATTTTCTACATTTTAATCTAAGATATCATAACTCTGAACTTCTATCTATCTCATACATTGTTTTATTTTCATTTTTTCTTAAAAATTCTTAGTAACTTCCATTTAATATGCAAAATCGCCAGAGGCTTGTTAAATACATTCGTAACAAGAGATTAATCACAGAATTGCGTTACAATGATTTTTCGAAAATCAAGCAACTCGTTCAACTCTCTTAAGCTCGGCCTCGGTACTTTATCTATAAGCGTAATCTTAAGGAGCATTGCACACGCCAAATACACGCTAAGTATGTACAGTAGTATAATACGTATGAAAATGGGATTTTCCGCTATTTCTAAAACGAATGGTCTTTCCCATTAGGCTTTCGTCCAGATGCTATATGTTTGTGAACGATGCGGAAAAGCGAACCGGTGCTTATATAATTTAATACAAACATATTGCGCATTAGTCACCTGGCTCACTACAAAGAATTACAAACAATGATAAGTAGCTACTTTTATCTCATTCCTTTTATTTTATTTCAACGAAACCAACCCCCGTACTTGAACTCAATATTAAAAATTAAAATTTCATTGTAATATATTCTTATTCACAAACAAATTTATTCAATGCTTTAAAAAAAAAAAAAAGAAGAAGAAGATAAGATAGGAAAAGGTTATCGATCTTCTTATACAGCAAAATATATATACAATATAATACATAAAATATAAATAAAGCGATTTTAGCGTAAAATTTTTTTTAAATAATAATGTGCTTTCTATATAGAAATAGGTCTAATTGTAAATAAAGAGAACAAATAAGATCATTACCATTAAAGAACAGAGAAAGTAATTGTTACATTGATATGAATAAAAAAATCATATTAATATATCATATAACATGAATAATCTTTACTTCATATGAAAGTAGCGGCGACAAATATATCTCATATATAAGTATCAGGCGAATGTAGCAATAAATGAATTTTACATGACTCCGTATTCTATCAGCCTCTACTGTTCAATACTACTGGCACGGTATTCTGACTTTCTTATACACTTTAAAGTAATCTATGAGTAATTTATGAACTTCCAAAGTATTGAAAAACTGAGCTTCAAAGTATCACCGGATGCTAGTATTTTTTTTTTTTTTTTGTGTAGGTAACCATACAAATAGGATCAGTGGCTCAGCTTTTTCAATTTGGAAAATTTAGGTCAACGAGCATCCAGAATAAATCGGATGCAAGTAACACGTGATTTCTGGTGTTTTAACGTTTC
Source organism: Ceratosolen solmsi marchali (assembly GCF_000503995.2). Taxonomy (NCBI): domain Eukaryota; kingdom Metazoa; phylum Arthropoda; class Insecta; order Hymenoptera; family Agaonidae; genus Ceratosolen; species Ceratosolen solmsi. The sequence goes on along the minus strand of NW_011948414.1, from coordinate 1,489,639 downwards.
ATTTCACGAATTCACAAAATTTTTTAGGTTACGCTAAATCAAAATTTACTTTAATACTCATCTGTATATGTACAATACACAGAAATGTATTGGAACGGCAATAATTTTGTAAAGAGGTATTAATACTGTCCGAAAAAATTTAATAAAAATATTTTCAATATAAGATGTATTTTTTAGAGCTAAATTCTAGCTCTAGTCTTACAATTTATTTAAATTTTAATAATAAGTGCAGTTTTTTTAAACATTATATTTGTAATAATCCAAAGTCATTTATTTAATAAATATTAATTCTCTAAAAATGTTAGAAAGATAAAAATGAATAATTAATACATTAAAATGTGGTAGCTATTTTTGTGAGACGATAATTTTCCAATGTTATATGAATTATGTAGAATTTTCATTACTTAAATATATTTAATACCTATATATATATATATATATATTATGAATTTTCCAGTTTTTTATTCAATTTAATTCAGAATAAGAACAGTTTTTATTATTTCAAAAGTATTTTTTAAGTATTATTAAAAATTATCATTATTATATATTATTTAAGTATTATTTAAAAAACAACAGTTATCATTATATAATTCAATTATTTTTAATGCTAGAGTTTTCTAAATATTACATTAAAAATATCGTTAATTTATTTACCCAACTAATTAAGATGAAGTATTTTTTAATTCAAAACTTCAAATAATCATCCGTTTTTAAGATATTTAACGTGTCATTACAAGTTACAATATTCTTTAAGATAAATTCTTAAAGTAAGCTAAACGTTAAATTCAATTTATATAATATACGATAAAAAAATTATCGTTCCTATAATTTTCATTCATTAATAAATTTAGAAAAAAATATTGTGGCCTCAGAAGAAAAAAATCTAATACAGTTATATAAACATCGTCGTTATTAGTCCATAACTAAGAGTAAATTTTAATAAAAAAATTTAGTTACTTGGTTCACTATTTTTAATTGTATAAAATATATTCTGCCATTATATTATAATTTATCCGCACGCTATTAAATATTTTTTCAAAAGTACGATAACATTAAATTTGAGATTCCCGACAAATTTACAACTGTAAGATACATCAAATGTATTTTAATTTTATTTTGATACTCTAATAAAAACTTCCATACTTTTCATATTAATTGAATAGTAATTGAAAGCGGTGAATAGCATTCCTCGCGAGAAATTAGTCGAGTACATATAAAATGAATTGCTTCTTTTTCTACTCATATGTAATAATTCAAGTTTCTTCATTCCATTATTTAATACTAAAACTAATAATTTTACTCGTAAGTTGATTAACTATATTTATAAATTAAATTTCAATAATTTCTATTTATAAAATTAAACATTAATTAAAGATTTAAAAACGGAGATGTATAAGTAAAATATATAGACGTTTGATAAACTTGCATTATATCAATCTGTTTTAATAAATTAATTGTATTTCAATCATTGAGTTTTCAGTAAAAATCTTCTTAAAAGACTTGTTTAAAGCTTTGTTAAGCCTAAAAATCAATTTTTCAAGTAGTTTCAAAAAAATTTTATGTTCACGATAATAATTAACATAATAGAACAATAAATCATCGATCTTTATTATTCATTTCATTAATGTTACTAGTTAATCGTTATGCTAAAAGCACTAAATAAACTTCGTTAAAATTATCTACACATTGATTAATCTATACGTTCAACTTTTCCACATCATTCATCATTTATATTGATATATTTACGAATGATCGATAGCATCTCGATTGCAATTTTTTCAAGAGAAATATTTTATTTTTCATTATGACAAAATAAAATGCTATCGGTGTATCACGACTTTAGCCGAAGTTGCGATCGTCCCACTGGGATAGATGGACAGATTTTTGTTTGTGTGCGGTCACAGCATCTAGAAGCCAATTCCATCACTTCAAGAATCGTGCATAACTTCCTAGATAATTCACGCAGCATATATCGTTCCTTGAATCTTTTAGTTTTCCATACAACGGAAAAATTACCGGTTTAACCTATATGCAAGTTAAAGGAGACCCTTTACCTACGAAAATACTAGTTTTATCTATATTTATCTTAGATGTACACTGAGAGATTTATAGGTAAATTAAGCATGAATAGCAAAATGAATGGTATGAAGCGGAAGAAATTTCTGACATAAGAGACATTGCTGTTAAATGTTGATGATGACTTGTAAATAAAACTCGAACGATTATACTATTTAAATTTATATTTAGATACTTTATCGATGAGAATGTTAATGAATAGTTAATACGGACAAATACGATCATTTGAAAGGCAAATGAAAATATTATAATATATTTGTTTCTTTAATTTCTATACTATATAATAAATACGCTATTAGTAAATGCAAGAGAGTTATAATTTTCATTAATAACTAAAACAATATCCTAAGACTTATTAAATAATTTATTTAAATTATATAAAGTATATTTTCGTATCAAGTGATATTTAAGGATAATGAGAAATAATTGATGAGAAATTGACTATATAAAGGAGGTAATCAAATATACCCATAATTATTAATATCGAGTATTACATCAAAAATCCAAAATTTGATTTCGAACTATGAAAGAAAATCAAATTATTTACACTCAAATTAAGATATTTTTATTAAGAAATAAGTTAAGAAATAAATAAATATTGTTACAAAAGAAGACATACTAAAAAACGATTTTTAAATTTATTTATAATCATACACATAAAATTCAATTCAATAATTCCTTTCAATCTACTATTAAATGTTATTCCGTAAATATCTTTAATTCGATTCAATATTATAAAATTTAATATAAAAATATGATTTCAATGACCGTTAGTATTTATTTAGGAACAGCATAAATATTATATTGATGAAAATTAACAATATAACGTCATAAATTTATACTTTTATCAATATTTTGAATATATTTATTTCAAAGTTTAAAGTAAAAAAAAGTAATAATTACGTAGTAATGTTAATTACGATATATTTTTGGAAAATCTTTGTATAGGTATTTTTTTTTAACCAATTCACCATGGAATCGACTAAATAAAATGAATTTTTTTAAGTAGCACTAACATTGTCAAAATAAATTTCTATATTAAATAGTAAAGCATAAAATAAAATATAAAGAAAATACAGAAAATTATATTACTCTTATTTATTAGGAATAGTAAACATTATTGAAAAAGTCGAATTTTGATAAAAATGATAACGTAAAGGGCATCAAAATTACAAGTTTATTCAATAGTAAATTTGAATAAAAATACTTATGTGAAACTATTTTTGACATTATTCGATACTAATGAAAAATTATTTATATAAAACTATATATTATTACGAAGATATTTTTCTGATCTTAAAATATATCTTATGTGTAAAATATTTATAAATAAGCATAAACGATTAGAATGAACATCATAAGTTTCTTGAACGTTATTCATGGTTAATTCAAAATAAAATATAAATGACAATTCAGAATTTTTTGGTTACATTATAATAATTACAATATTACTATTCAGCAGAAACAAAATTTACAAAATGCCTTATTTTAAAATTAAATGTAAAAAGATTTTACTGACTGTTAAGATGAATGCAGATCGTGCTTTCCTTCGATCACCTGCAAATGTATGTCATATTTCGTATGTTTCACAAATACGTACTTTAAAGAAATATTTGAAAACTAAATTTTCGTATGTTTTATAAATAGTTAGGAATGTAGAAGAAATCTATCTTAATTTATACGAAGTTTAATATAATTATATCTTATATAAGTGTATGTAATATACAATTTTATAATCATTTTTAATTGGTCAATCATTTATAAATTATTGATATTGCAAATAAGTTTAGTCATATATTACTATCATTTATAACACATATTTTTACAATAAAATAAATTTCATACTCAACATCATTTATTTCCATTATAATATTATAGAAAATGCGACCGAATTGAATCAGTTATAAGTATATACTTTTATATATTTCAATAATTTTCATTGTACTTTTAATTTAAAATATTATAAGTAGATTTGAAATTTCAAACCGAACAATAAATATATTTTGACAATTAATGCTTTTATTGGAAATAGTTTGTATATTATTATATATAATTTTACTAAATCTGTTATTTGCATTAGTGATAAATTGATGGTATAAAAGTATGATAATTATAAAAGAAAATATAAAAATATGATTTTAGTATTTTATAAATAAATACAGAAGTTTTAAGTATTTGTTTTATCTTTTTCTATCATTTGTGTTGCATTAGATTACAACTTTCACTCCATTATAATACACTTTGAATGTAAAAATTCCTATATGCTATGCTCTCAATTTATAATCGATGGAAATACAACATAAAATATAATTTATTAATTATGAATAATATCATTAAGTAAATATATAAATAATATGAGGCTATTTTTTGTAATTAAATTATATTTTTGAATAAAAAAATTAAATAATGATATTATGAATTAATGATTTTTCATAATTATAGAATAACACGATGCTAATTAAATAATATATATACAATGTCAATTAATAATATATTTAACATTTCTCTCATATTGTATGTATAATTATAGTATACGAATATAAAAGTATAAGGAAAATGGTTACAATATAGAAAAGCATAAATTTATTACATATTCAATTTGGTGCAATTTTCTAAAATATTACACGCTAAATAAAGGGCGGTGCAAAATAAAATTATAAATTCCAATTTTTATTAGTATTCGTGTTACGTAGTCCGTAATTCATGTGCGTAGATTATTTAAGTTACATTAAACTTTATAAGGTTTAAAAAAATTTATTTATAAAATTGATAATTGCTCAATTTCTTGACATACTTTTCTGCACTTTATCAATTCATTATACAATAATACAGAATTTATTGCGTTTTAGTAGTTAGATATTCTTAACTTTTTACGATATGGCAAAACAAATGAAAATATTGACTGTACAAGCCCAATCACATTATTTCTCCAAGATATTACGCAATTATTTGTACCAGATGGATTCTGTTATCGTGAAAAATTTGAATCGCGACAATAAACTTTCACATTTTACTGGAATATGTGATTCCTTTACGTACACCTGTCGGAGAATGAAGGGAAGGAATAAGAATCAGGACGTGTCGTTGGTAAGCTGTCCCGAACACTTCTTGAAACGCTTTCGTTTCGATTCGAAGTAAAAAGAAATATGAAATATTTTTTGTAGCTTTTCTTTTCCTTATTTAGAGTCAGTGATAATATAATACATATATTAATCAATAATATATGATTCCTAACAAAAAATCCTAAGGAAAATTATACTTTTTAAGTGGTTGATTAATTTAATTCATACAATTATTTTTTTCATGTTTCTGCAATACAGTTTTGTGATACTATCAATATATTGTATCATTTTCACAGTTTATTACATCTTATAAGTATCTGAATTTAATAGAATGCCAAGTGTATTTTATATTAGTAAATACATCGTTCCTCTATATCAAAATTATAGAAAATAAAATGTCAAATCTCTTTAATACTTTAATTGATAATTTAGTTTATGTTTGTATAAAATTTTTAAGACGATCAAGTAATGTATTTTCTATTCTTTATATATTAATACCAACAAATTAGCCTTTTTGTGTCAAAATTTTGTATGATTAGATATTTTTATCTTAATCATCTAAAAAAGGTGTCTAGAAAGTGATAGTTTTCAATGTTATAACACTAGAGAAATGAAATACATTAGATTCTGTACAAAAAAATATCTTACAGAGTACTTTTAATAGAATATTATAATACATATAATATTAACATATAACATAAATTTTTATTTTTTCAAATATTAAAATTGTATATTAACTAGCTTAATTTAATTATTCATGAGGATAAAATACATTAACTCTGATGATTCCAAATTGAACAAATTACTTGTAAAATAACTGTACACTTATAAAATTTTATAAAATAATAATATAAAATAAATGCAAATACTATTTACCATTTCTTACATTTATTAAGCTGTTCAAATTTTAATTTCTGAATAAAAGGATAAAGTAGTATAAAAAATAAATTAATTTTTATATATTGTTCTGACCATAATTTAATTACTAAAAACTTCAAACAGATTGCATAAATATTTTATATAATTTGTATAAAAAGAGAATATTAAATAAATGACTGGAGCCTTTTAGTTAAAAATTTCATGAATATTTGCATATATTACTCTATCAAGCTTTGTACAATTTTAAAATAAATTAAGTTCATAGGAAAATATTAGATTCAAAATTTAATGTTCAGGTCTAACTTTCATATTGTCAAAAGTTTAATAAATGAACGTATAAAGTATTAATATTTCAAAATTCTCACGAAATTATACGTTTTAATTTTAAAATATTACTAAATTTATGAATAAATATCTGAAATTGGTATCATTTTACTTTTAAAACTAAATATGAACATTTAGAAAAGCAAACATAGAGTATATGAAAACAACAATAAATAAAATAAAAGATTATGAATAAATAACAAATGATAAAAACATAAATTTATTGAATCTAATAAAATTAATAAAAATTAGTTAGAAACAATTTTGTTAATTTATACACTTTATGTTAAGTTATAAACTAAAGATAAATATAAAATATGAATTTAATTGATGAAACTGTATGTTTAATTTAAATACAAAATATTTATTCTTCTTATATTTATGTTACCGCTAATATAATATGAATAATAATAATAATAATAATAATAATAATAATAATAATAATAATAATAATAATATTACTTGGTCTAACCATTACAAATTGGTCTGCACTAAGTTTGATAATAATATTATCTAAGTAGCGTATAATTCATTATACTTTATCATTATCTTGAAACAATTACGTTGAGCAAGGAATTTATACATCCTCTTGACAAACAAATATTCAACGAAAATATTTATTAATGAAAATTATACTGTTACGTATGGAGTCTATACAAGTTTTAAGTTACAATTTCCTTCTAATTTCCCGTAATTTCCTTGTACTTTTTTTTAGCGTACTACTACAGACTGACATTCTTCCATTAAACCAATTATATTTAAAAGTACAGGTTGGATGGTTATTATATAGAGAAATCATTAGATTATGTTTTCAATCGTGTTTAAATTTTAATCGAAAATTAAAAGGGAGATCGATAGGAAGCAGTGCGATTATCGTTTGGTAATCTGTGGTTTTCGTGCTCGAATACATTGCACGTAATTGCAAACAATAATCATCTTTACGATCCTATTAATGACAGGAGAAGAAATTAAATCGTCAGATAGATGCGCGTAGAATAAAAAAAGCTCAATAAATAAAATAATGAGATGTTATATTTACCTGTGACATATCTACCTTATTATCCATAACCGGAAAAGTGACTGGTAGAATAAAAGAATATAAATAAACGTATCTTACAGAATGAGAGTGTGCATTACAGCATCAGTGAAATGTTCCTGAATATTATAATTCCTTATCAAAGGTGCGAAGCCGCGTGAGGGTGATTTATACGTGACGCGAGGCACAAGAATGGGGGTCGACCCGATATCCGCCTCTATATCTCCATTTTCTTGCACGCACCGTTGAAGATATCGTCGGAAATTTCTCGGGACACTCGTTTTTTATGAAATACGTCGGCAGCTCGATTTCAAAATGGCTTATTTGTGAAAATAAAGCTCGAGATAAAGTATTGCCAGGAGGGCGTCGATTACAACTGCGGTCATGGTATTTAAGCTTCATAAACTGTTTGTCAGATATTATTTACAACTTTTATTTATCATACCCATTGGCGTTATTAATGCGCGATCCATATTTATGAGAGAAAATTAGGGATACTAGTAATGAATAGAATATTACTAATACTATCAATGGTTGATAAAAGTATTATTTTATCAGAGTTTTCATTGTTAAATATATGAATAAGTATCACGTTCTTTTATAAAAATTATGTGTATTAAAGAAGTAGTTTCCGTATGTGCTTATAAATCTATATTATATAAATCATATCTAATTTAATCTCGTTATTATTTATTAGATACTGATTGTGTCTTTAATAAGAAATTATTGTATTTCGTATATTTGGTTTTTGTCGAAATCCTATTCTAAGATACAGGAAATGCATTTCAATAAATGCATTTACAATCGTATCTAACTACATAGAAGTGCCAATTACTTACCTTGGTATATTTTATTTCAAATTTATAATAAATTGTTAAAGGATTATATTCATTTCTAATTAATACATGAATTTTGTAATTAAAATTACAGAATACCGACTTATAATTATTTGAACTAAATAAATGTATTCAATGTAATATTTAATGTATTTAATGTAGGTATTATTATTAATAATCTGAAATATATTAGATTTCAATTTTGTTATTATTATTGTATCTTAAATTAACATATTATATGCATTGCTTACATATTTTATATATGCATCACGATGTGTTATTCTAAATTGATATATTGATAATTTTAGTATTCATATTCAACGAATACTTCTACCAATAAGTCATCATGCTTGTAAAAGCCTTTCGTTCGATAAATGATTAATATGAAAGGTTAACGTTTTGAAAAAAGTTTACTTTTTATGCATATGACAATAGAAATATAAATCTACAAATATAAAACTTTTATTAAATATATTCGAACATATAAATATACTTCAGATGAAGTTTAACAGATATTCTTTAATTATTATGCTACTGGATCGATTTTTCGAATTTGTTCTCTTTATTTTAATTGGATATCGATAAATTTTTGTAACCAGTTAAAAGATTAAAAACTTATCAAACTTTGTTCGGAACATATTATTGTTTATTTAACTACTAGTAGAGGTCTGAAAAATATTAACAGCTTAAACGATCTTTCTCTCTCAATTATCAAAGCTCTATTTTATAAAAAGAATGTTCTATACTATCAATAATAAAATATATTTCAATCACTGGCGAAATTTCTATTCATCATTACATAAAATATAGAGCACAAATTTAAATAAATAATATATTATAAAATTATTAGAATTTAAATTTGAAAATTAAACTTGAAAATATATATTTCGTAAGATAATACAAAATAGTTATTTAATATCTGTGTAAGGATTATAATTAAAGTAAGAAGTAAAGAATTAAAAGAATTAATAGGGTTGTTATGTTTTGTATTTACAAAACATGCAATTTCTATATAATTTAATTCGAATTTATCTGAAATAATGCGAAGAGACTAGCAAATACGATAATAAATATATAGTTTATAAATATAAACTCGTCATATTGTAAAATCACTAATATTATAACTTTAAGCCAACAAAATAAAGAAATAAATCTTATAAGAAGACTATAAATTTTCTAGACGCCATAGGACAACTTCAATAAATTTACTTTAATAAAGAATACTTATTTCTCTGTAAGTAACTAAGAAATATAAAGAAAGTTAATAGTTTATAGTCTTTAATAAATAATAAAAGATCACTAAGATTTACTTAAAATATTGTTATTTTTTCCAGATTGTTAACTCGAAAGATGTTTTGCTTTATTGCATAACTAGTATATTGAAATTGCATATACTGTGCTATAAAACCTATCTCGAATCATATCTTTTTTTTTTTTTTTTTTTTTTTAAATTTTTTATTGCCATAGTTTTTCATTGTCAAGATATAACTGTAGATATATTCATTAAACTAGTAATTTTCGAAATATGTAGTATAATATTTTTTCTATTCGAATGCTAAAAATATTTTTTATTTCACGCATATTTATCTGTTATTATATTTAATAAAGTTTATCACTCAATTTAAGCATACGTTGAGATTTGCATAATCAATTTATGTAATAAATAGTAATAAACATATTACTTTTTGGAACAGTTAATTCAATTTCAAATTCTGTACTTTGCCTTAAATCACAGTAACAATTGTATTAGCTCAAAACTCAAGCAATAGTTAAGTTTCGTTGATAACTCGAGTTATTCACTTTAGCTAGGTTACAAAATTTAATTTTCGTACCTATATCACGTATGAATTCTGGACGATCGTACAGTAATTAAAAGTATACTCACAGTAATAATGAAAATTATCTTGCCTTTACTAAGCAATTATAACAAAGATGAATAGATTATTGAAAATTTTAAAAATGAATAAATATTCAAAGATGCAGTTTTTTATTTCAATTAAATATAACCATAAGCCATTAAATAATAATCTGATAAACTCATTGTTTATTTATATTCAGCTATATACACTTCATTTGATAATGAAACTAATTTAATAAAGACGAATTTAAATGATAGAACTCGAATGCTCTTGTTCGATAAATCATTCACTATTAAATTAATTTAAAGCTTAAACAATTATTTAATTTATTTTGAATATGATATGAAAGATAAACTTTAAATGATGTAGTAAACATATGTTAATGTATACGGAAATATTTCCATAAAAATTATCACACCAACGTTATAGAAATAAAAGTAAATTTCTTATTTGTAAATTTTTTTTAACTAGTATTTAATGAAATAAGAGTAAGTAAGTAGTAAATGATTTCTTAAAGATTACTTTTTTTCAATTATTGTTTCCGGCCCTTTATAATCTTTAACCGAAACTTGGTTATTTCTTTTGATGCAACTATTTATTAATCTATGAAGCTATATTAATGTATTACACATTAAAAAGAAAATGTTTTCAAAAATAAATATATTTTAGTAAAAGATACTACACTAATAGTTGCTTGTAGCTCTTTCGATTTGCTTTGTTATTTTTTAGTTTTGCCTACTACACTTTCGAGCAATGGCGCGCGTACTTGTATGACTATCCAGTCACGTTCGGTTAAAAGCCAACAAATAACTCTTTGGACAAGGGTTCAACTTTGCGTTTACTTACCCAGTAACTGGGTATTTTTGCCTACGTTGTGCACGCCTATTTATTCAGATTCATAACGGCGGACTTTTAAATGGCCTGGTATCAGTATTATGTTTAATGTACCCCGAAATTGCGCACCTCAGTGTCTACTAACAAAGAATAAACCGAAAACATAGAGAAATAGGAAGATGAGACAACGGAGACGGAATAAAGAACTAACATGAACAAAAATATTTAATTGAAAAACATTCATGCAAGAAATTATTCTGAGTGAAAGCATCTGTCTTTTATATGAACGTTATAGTTATTTTTTTTCTTTTTCTTTTTTATTATTTTATTATTTTCTGTCATAGATTAATGAAGCTTTGTTGGATGATTTGAATATTCAACTTGTCAATTAGAATATTTTTTCTAACAACTTCCCTTTAAATTGAAAGCATAGAATAACTGCATATAAAATTAAAAATTCATACTTCAAAAACGATAAATATTGATTTTATAAATGTTGAATAATTATCTGAAAAAGAATAGTATGTGAAAAAACATATGAAAGATGAAGACTTTTTATCAAAATGCAATATAAAATAGTAATACTGAGCAATAATGTCGAGAGTGATGATCTAATTGCCATCTGATATTCAAAAATAATATTAAAAATTATTATCTATGTATCTATGTATATATATATATATATATATATATATATACAATCATGTTCGATAAAATTATAGATATGTTATCTATAAACCGCATTTTTCAACTTTTTAAATTCTAAATAAAATTGGATCAAAATTTGGATCAAAATTTATTTGGTGTTTCCAATTTCCAATGTATGATTTTCACTTGAAAATATATACTATAATATCATTTTCTTTAAAATATTTCCAACAAATGACAAAGTTTCAAGGAAACATTAAGGTATCCCATTCGAGTATAGTTTATAAAAATTGATACTTTCATAATATTTTCATTAGTTGGATTTATGTTAATAATACATGATATTAAATTTTCTTTTAGAATATAAGGTTTTTAAATTGAAGCATAATTAAATTCGTCAGATGTGAAGAATCAATGATACTCTGAAATGATCTAATTGTAAAATAAATTTGTTATTTATTACTTATTCATATATTATTGAATCATCTATCATATCATATATAGGAATATTCATATATGAATTCCATATATAAAGTTAATGCATTCTTCAATGTTTTAGAATTACCCTTTCAACATTTTTGCAATCGGAAAACTAATTTTAATATTAAAACTATTTATCTTCCACTATCTATTTGCTTAATCAATACAAATATAGGATTTAAAACTTATTCATTATATTTAATTCATGAGTATAATCTGATAATCAGATCACAAAAAATTATTCAAATATTCAGTATCTAAATAGAAATTTAAATCCTTTTATTATTTAAAAATTTCAAGTAAGAATTTACATAATTATACTGTAATTAAATTTTGTAATTGCTTGTTTTAATCAACGAAAAACAACTTTTTTAACACAATATATATTGTGTTATTGTGTTATAAAAAGTAGGTTATTCATGTCATTTTGATTCAAACGAATAGTACCAATAAAACGTAGAAATAATTTTAGATTTATAGAGTAATTATGTAAAAGCCCATATTTAGATGTAGTTAATAATTGATATAATTTTGAATTACATAGTTTTCATATATTAATTATAATTATGGACATATGTTAATTGTATATTATAATATATTTCTAAAAAAAAATTTGATTTATTTGGAATAATTATATTTTGAAATTCAATTTGCAGAATTTAATTAATTTAATTCAATATTTTAATGAAATTTATTAACAATTTTCATTCAAATTTAAGTAATACATATTTTTTAAATCTTTGTATTTGACATAAAGATGTTTATGAATAACAGCAATAACATCAAAGAATCAATTAATCAATATAATAAGGCAAACATATAGAGCAAAAATCATAGAATCTTTAGTATTGAGTTAGCAAAGCATTGCAATTATTATATAATATTTCATTTAAAAATATCTGTGAACGAGAATGAAGTAAAAAATAATTATTTCATAGAAATATAAAATATTAGCATAAAAAGCTTACAAATACCTATTATACAATGTAAGCTTGTTACTATTAAAAAAAAAAAAAAAACTATTATATATAATATATACAATATTTATATTATTATATTAAGTCGGAACATCATTTAAACTGCTCATATACCATATTCATCACATTACTTCATTAAATCTGCTTAAAAGCTTCGTAAATTACTGTATGGTGTGGTAGATATATCCTACAGAAATCTTTCTTTTCAATTAGCATGGATACCAATTTAATTGCATTATACATTTGATTGGTTAAATTCTATGTTATTAATACTAAAGTATTATCGACGTACATTATTCTGTGATACAACCACCTCCCTTTTCTTTCATCGTTATGCACACGAGAGAAGCCCAAGTTCATTTTTAATGAATTTCTCTTTGCTCATATTATTAGTTGTACGTAACTTTATATGGTCTAATTAAAAATGAATAAAAGATCCAAGATTCATAGTAAAAATAAATATGCCATTAATAAATGAAATTTTAATATATATTAACGTATTTAATGATAAATTTTTAATGATATGACTTTTAAAGCAATTACAACAGTTTATTAAAATTTATTGAGACATTAAAAAATTTTTAATTGTATTCTAAAATTCTAACATTTTCAAGTTAGTTAAGTGCTATATTTAATGTACATTATAAATACTTGGAAATTGCAATTATATTTATTATCGATTAATTTGAAATTAAAATTTTTCACGTATCAATGTCGGAATAATTACAATTTATAAAAAAAGTATAAAACATTCTGTTCATATTTTTATTATTACTATGAAAGCTAATAACAGTGAATAGATTGTTATTACTATTGTACAGTCTATCTGTCAAGTTGTTTTTTTTCTTTGTTTTATAGTTTTACTCTATAGCAGTAACTTAAAATTAATTCGATTGATTTCTATTTAGCGTAAGGAGATTTAATTTTGGATTGGACCCAATAGTATTTCAAACCATATATAATTTCTTAAAGTTACATGATATTTATTAAATTTATATGCTTGTGATATATTATGATTTATTCTTGTGAAATATATTATTTCACAAGAATCAAATTGAATTTCACGCTGACTCAATGCTTTATGAGTCGTTTACTATCTGCTCTTTTTTTATAATTTTTTCATAAACAATTATTATAATGCAACTATTAATGAAAATATAAATTAGTTTAAGTAGTGAATAATTTGTAAGATTTTCAATATTTTCATATAATAAATATTTAACATTTTTTAAATTATATCCTAATTTTATATACAAAAATATAATACTTTCAACATTAAATGATTTTACTTATAAAATGATACAATATATATATATATATATATATATATATATATATATATATATTTATTTATTCTTATAGTATTCTTGTAGTATTTATTCTTATTTATCTCATAATACGTATTTAATATATGCTAATAAATAAATTATTTAGGTCTATCATTTTGAATGAAACTTATAAAATTAATTTGTGGGTAATTTGTGGCAAAAAATACAAATTAATTTTACATATTATATAAGATATAGAAGCTGTAATTGAAAATTTAAAGAACTAAATAATTTGTACTTTTTACTCAATCATATATTATTAGATAAAAAATATATAATAGTAAACTTATTTGCATTATTTTCATTTTTCATAATATTATCTTCCTTTTTTTCAGTATTTAGATATTTTTACAGTGTTGGATGAATATTATTATTTTAAGAATGAAAAATTCATATATTTCCGGTTTTCTCCAAAACTTTCTTTACGGTTGTACAGAATGCCAAATAATAACGCGACTTGCGTGTCTTACCTACGCACATAATCAGCTTTAGGCTGAGCCGCGAAACTTCTCTCCGACAAATTTTCCAACTTTGTCTAAGTGCGAAACAAGAACCATTTGCTCCTGTGCATTAATTCGTGGCCCGAAAACATTGCAAGTGCATATTTAGAGTGATTCGATAAATTCAGTGTGCAACAACAATCTGCAATAACAAATTGAGCATTTGTAATGAAGGTATATTGTTTAGGCTGGTTGAGCTATTAAGGAAGCAATTACAAATTTTCTGTAGTGGACAATTATCGGAAGTTCGAAGTATTGTTCAAAGTTTGAAGAGTTAGTATTATCCGCGGATAAATTATTTCGATTGTTGTTTATATATTATAAGCAAGACAGCTGGTGACACATGCGTGTCACCATTACAATACACATAAGCGAAATGATGTATTTCCAATTCTTCATTAGCAATCCGTATTGTATATTAAGTTTATTGGACTCAACAACTGCTTTGTATTCTCATAATATGATGCATTATGTTAATTAAAATCATTAAATACTTATTATATATTCGATGTAAATTAATTCTTAATATACTTCAATATGCAAAATACATCATTCTTGTTTAAATAATTCACCAAACTCGGCTCATAATTACATGCTATGTAATCTAGTATTGTTTGACGGTGCGTATGTGTGGAATTGTATGTTCATACGCGGGTGCAAGCATATATTAATGCATATATAATTTAAATTTACCAATTTATTCAAAATTTATAAATTATTTATTTCATCATTTGTTATATCATTATCTTAGAAATTCTATAAAATTGGCATTGATTGGTAAGTAAGTCATAGATTTATTGTATTTTCAGCAGATATGATTTTACTCAGCTAAATACTGAAAAATTTATTTTACGCATAGTTAGACTTTTAATAATTTTAATTAATTGTAATAGTAAATATGGAAATTAATTTAAAGTTATTTTCATTGTCTGATTCATAACGCTAAAGCTAATTAATTTTTCTTCTTCAAATTTACGAACGAAAATATAAAATAGTTAATATAACAAATGCAATTTTGCAATTAATATAATGAAGCGAATTATATTATTCGAGAACAATAGTACAGCTTTTTATAAACAAATTATTTTTATCTGCATGACAAAAACGAAATGTTTAACTAAATAAAAATGAAAATAAGCATGATGCTTGATGTAATCGTATCTTGTTTTAGAAAAACGGATAATTTATCTAAATGAATGTGATCCAAGTACAAACGGTATGAAAACATTAAATATGAAAGAAAAAATTAATATAATTTATATTGTAATTGAATGGATATTTTCATACATATATATTGAATTTGTTATTTAAGTGAAATGATTTATAATAATGAAATTATTTTATTAATGAGGAAGCTATTTATTTATTCTACATGTATATTCATTGTACACATATATACATATATATACATACTTATGTAAATTAATTATAGTTCATACATTATTATGATAAAATTTTTGAAATTTCAATTAAATATTCTAGAATTATAAAAGAAAATCAATTAATAATATTTAAAATTTAAATAATGAATAATATTATAATGCTTGTACTCTAAAAATTATATTACTATATATCTCACTCGTATATGATTTATTATTTTTTTCTAAAATCTTTATAAAAATAAAAGTTGAAAAATGTGAAAATTTACAAAAGCGCATAAGACAATTCAAGGGCATATTGAAAATGTTTATATTGAAATATAAACAATGCATTCCTAATCTGCTTAAATAATGACTTTTTCTAATAAAGTGTAAATATTATTTTTTTAATTCTTTATTATTTATATGATTTATATAATACAGTTGTAATTTGTTCATTAATGACTACCTGAACCGTATGTAATTTAGAATCTTTAAAACACTAAGTGATTAAATTACTGCTGATTAAGATTGTAATTATATTTTTTCAATAAAAATTATTTAATTTTATATTAAATAATTATGATCACATGTAGGATAATATATTTCTCTAATATTTTCATGGTTTTTCATAGGATGTCTCGTTTAAGCTTCTATTTAAGTACTATTCAAAGTATATATCCAGAATAATAATAATTTATTCGTACTCCAAATAAATGGCCAATCAATTATTGATTCCCCTTTTAACATTGTATTAAAAACTTTGTATACGTTAATCATTTTTAATTTCTTTTTCATGCGTATTCCATCAATTCGAATAATTATTTTATTCTAGCGGCCATAACAGACTTGCAAATGACAAAATACTAAGTAAGCCCGGGAACAAACGATAGATGGCAAGTGAATTTCAGCATTAGACTGGGCAAAATAGATAGTCAACCAAATGCTCGTACGGTCCACTTCCTATTACGTTATATTTAATTAACTGATTATCTGGTAATTCGAAATCCAATAGCTCCATTAAGGAGACCCGTTACGTATGTATCAGCTTTGATGACGAAACATTTTGCGTTAATGGCCTGAAATCCCGGTTGTTTATCTACTATTCTAATATGCGTGTTTTATGTCAAAATACGTTTTAATAATTTTATTTCATGAAAGTCATTGCAATAAATGTAATCACCCGAAATTAAACATGTTGTATCAGTCGTGCGTTAACGTGATACACGATAATTATTTTAATTTGCTTGTAATTAATTGTATTGAATGCTATCATTGACAGGGTATTCACAATGTATATCATTTTCATTAAAAAATAATTATTCTTGAAAGTTTTCTTCTCAAATATTATATATTTCTAATCTTTATTGGGCATTATTTAAAGTATAGTTTTTATTATAAAAATTCTAAAAATTTCATGTCAATGAAATGTGAGAGTTTGCAATCAATGTTTTAAAATTTTCATATTACTATAAATTATTTAAACGTCATTAATAACAAGAAAAAATATTTTAATAATACGTTATATGACAAACACTACATGCATTTAGAAAATATATACGTATGTGTACATTAACAATGTAATGTTATTTCATGTATTTTAATACCATGAGACGAGCATTTGAGAAATAAAATATACAACAGTTTAAATGGTAGCGAAACTATCTATACGAATTCTATTTATTCAGACATCATTTACATATATTTTTGAACAATATGTTTATTCAAATATTTTATTGAAAATATGTGGTTCAAATAGAGGAAAGTTATAATAAAAGTGCGGGAATATTTTAATAAATCTATAAAACGTTTTAGATCAATCACACATCGTATTAAAATTTTGTTGAATAATTGTGATCAATTTTTTACACAAATTTTCAGAAAAATTTTCAATCAATCTACAAATAATATTATATGAATATGAATACAATTAATATAAGCATTCTATCAAATAAAATATTCATATAATAATTACGTACTTGATAGAAATAACAAAAATATCGACAATAAAAAAATTTTAAATACTTACATTGAGCAATAAGTTATAAAGATTAACTAATGTAATAAAATAGTAAGCACATTTCTCAGGCTTAGATTCTTACGATTTCGATGCAACTACAAGGATATCTTTTCAGCTGTTGCCATATATTAAAAACCAAATTTAGCGCAAATAGTTTGAAACGTCAGATAGTGCCCATCGTTACCAGTGTTTCCATTTTTACTAGATACAGTTTCTCGAATAGGGTGTAACAACATACGTCGATAAAAGAATTCGGTTTGACTTTGATTAATAGTACAGTTTACTAAGGCTATATCCTGCATTATATAGAAATGTCATTCAACTGGAAATCTGCGCTTTCTTTTAAAAATGTTTTATTACTGAAAATGCAATACTAGCTATTTTCGGATGTGAAAGTAATTATGGAAAACGTTTTTATCAAGTAAATTAAAAACATTGCTTTTAAATTATTAACATATCTATTAATGTAGGAAATAAAGGATCTCATACAATGTATTTAAAAATGTAATATAAATAATACAATCACACCATGTAATACTTTATATTAACAGTTTTAAGAACTGTTAGACCCAGATAATATTTTGTATATTAATTTGTTTTTTTTTTTTTTGCTTTTCCTCGAAAATTCGCATTATTTAATATTTATCCTTTTAGAATATAAGGTAGTAGATTTTTTTAAGACATACACTATATTATTCATAGTAAATCATTTTAAATAGGACTTGAAATTACAATTTTATGAAAATTTCAATTTATTGTATATATATGATGTTATACTAATTTTATATATATTGTCTATATAAATTGCCACAAATATATTATTCTTTACTGAAAGTATTTAAAATTTTAATTTTAGTTATTTAGATTAATAAAAATTTTACAACTTCATTAAATATTACATAAATATTAAATATGAAATGTTCCAATAAAAAAATTAGATTAAAATTTATAAATCACAATAACAATTTATAAATTTTTTATAAATAAATGAAGTATACGTGTACATATCAATTTTTAATTCTGCATTATGGATAAACAGAAGAAAAACTTAATATGATATGACGATCGTGACTTCTCTTTTCTTAGTAATAATTTATCAAATTATAATGTTGTTGTTATGAACATAAAATTGTATATAAGGACTTTTATTTTCATATTTTTAATTATATAATAGTATATATGATAAGTAGTTTATAATTCTAATATTTTCTGATGTAAAAAATGTAATAAATTTAGAATCTACCACACGTATTTTAGCTACTATAATAACTAAAATATTTCCTGTTTTAACTTTGCTGTTTGACAGAAAACAAAGAATTAAAAGTTTTATGGGACACATTACGCTCATAATGCCGTATAATGAGTAAAAATTATAATTAGTTGAAATACGAACTTATTCCGTATGTACTATCAAATATAGTAAAAAAAAAAAACAAATAAATTCGTGGTACTTAACAATTTTATACATGTTAAATTCCAAGTTATATTAAAAAAAATGTATATAATTCTAGTTGAAAAAAATATTCTTTTTTCCAATAAAATTTGTTAACAAACAATGTTTGTTGTCCATGTAACTTGTTTTAGAATTCTAGTTCCATAAAAGTATTATATATTCTGTTATTTGAAAAATTAATTTAATATTTCAAATCTGTATATTCTAAATACTCATTAAATTTTCAAATATTGTTACGTTATAAATGAATAATTTTTTTAAATTAATAAACAATTCTAATTTGTAAATTCAATTTTATAAAACTTGATATTAAAACAATGAAAAATAATTCACAATTATAAGGCAAAAACCATCTGTACTATGCTTTTGACACTTTTTCTCAGACAAATCAACTTGTATTTACTAAGTTTTGTCTTATTACACTACTGCACTGTGTGATTTTTGCTAAAAAAAAAAATACTAGAGTATATATTTTTTATCGTCTAGTTTCTCTAAACAAGCATAAAGAAAATTATTCTATTAAATATACATGTATTACATAAAATTAGTGAAAGGAACAAATTTTGTTCAAAGTGCTTAATTCTAGAGTAATTGTAAAAAATTTAATTATAGAAAATTTATGCATAATTTTGAAAAGTCACTATGATATTGTTAAAATATAAATCATAAATATAATAAATATTTTCATCATTATCATTTTATATAAACACGTTATAAATGTAAAGATTTAATTTTTTCGAAGGCAAATAATTTATATTAATTTAATCATTTCACATAAATTCATTAAAGTAATTAAAAACGAAGAATTAATAGAATCATGGATATGTATTATTTTTATTTTTTGTATTTTAATTTAATAAATGTAAACGAAATCTTCTAGAGCTTTCTAAATATTTTAGAAATTTATATATAAATATAAATTTTTTATCATAATAATATTATGAGAATACATTTTTTTACTAATTTACATTAATTTGACTATGTAGATTAATTGAATTTAAATTAATTCGATCCTTTAGATTTGAACTATCTTATCTTAACACGAATACAGTATTTTATAATTATTGTCTAAAATAAAACGATTTTGATAAATTGCTAGCAATAATAATTTGAATGAAGGTATATAATTTAATGTTTTTTATCGCATATATTTTCGACATGACATATTTTTTCATTCGAATTCATGTTTGTATTTATAAATCATGTAATAAATAATCTCAACAATGTAATTACTCGCTTATTGCAATGTATCCGATCATAGAAAAATTAAGTTACCAAAATGAAGTTTATAAAGTATATAAAAATGGAAGGATAAAAATTGCAATATTACACAGTAATTTTCATTTTATTTTTAGATTGACATTAGTTCATAATTTCAAAATTTGTCATCTTAAAAAGAATTTTGCAATACTTGCAATAAGACTATGTTTCATTGTTTCGTGTTCCCATTTTTTCAAATAATTTTAGATTACTTCATTTCGAGGCAAAATCATACATCATGGCTATATGAATATTATTTTTCGTATTCTTTTATAGTAGAAAAGTAATAGAAAATAAAATAAAATTTACATTTTGTGTAACAACTTACTACATACTACTAAAACTACTAAAACTGACATTCAAAAATATTGTAATTGGAAACAACGTAATTATGACTTTATTTTATTTGTCTCTGATGAAAAGAAATTTTGAAATTCATTTTCAAAAAAATAATTTAAGTAAGCCATGGACAGAACAAGAAGTATTGTATCATAGATATTTTTTAAATGAAAATTCTTTGAAATAGAACAAATAAATTAATAGAACAATGAAACAACATACAAAAAATAAAATTACATTTATTAATACATATATACTGCACTGCGAAAATAAAAATAAATTTTATATTTATTTCATATTTTACTGTTCTTGCGAGATTGAATGATATATTAGAAAATATAAAAACTTATATTGTAGATATCCTATTAATCCTATAATACTCACAAAAGTAAAACATTTTTATTGCGGAGTAATAATAATAATAAAACAATAGTTCGAATACTATGAATCAAGTTAATAAAATAATATACTCTAGTATTTGGAATAATTTTATATGTTAAAGTGCTAATAATCTTAACTAATATTTAATAATAAATACACAAATTGTATGAAAGTATTTTTCATAGAACAAAATCATTATAGAAAGTTGTTCCAAAAATTATGCTTTTTTTAATGCGCATGAGTTTTATAATACTTGAAATAAAATTGAAAGTTTTTCAGATTTTTAAAATATGTATAATATAATAACTATCAAATCTTATAATTTTCAGTTACCGATTTTCTTAAATTATATTTTAAAATCCATATTTATTGGAAATTTAAATTCAGCATATATATGTTAATATTTACTATGATACGTCATGTATAATATGTTACCAAAACTTTATTTCGATTTAACAAATAAATATTAAAATTTTTTATTGTATAATGAATTCATATATTAAGGAGATAAATAAAATCAACAAAATATTAAAATTATAAATAATAAATTCAAGGTAATTGAGGAAAAAGGTAAAAAGTTATAGAAAGTTTTTTGCACCAACTAGTATTTGAAACCTAATGATTTTAAATAAAAATGGAAATATATGGTTACAAATAAAAATATAAATACTTAAAAAATAAAATTATAATGTCAAACTTGAATTTTGATGACAAATATTTTCTTGGTAGTATTACAATATTGAAACTATGAATCTAAGAAAGAAATTCTTAAATTAATAATTCAAATTTAATATTAAAGAACATGTAAAATTTCAGTTTTATTGGTAAAAAGCTTTTCAGAAATTTTGGCACCAATTTAAAAACTGTATTTTTCGAAAATCGTGTTTAAAATTATGAATATTATTGTACATAAATAAAAGTTTTTTTTCAAATAGTTATATATTCCATGCACAGATAGCATACTTTCATTTTCTGTAAACGCATCTAAAATATCAATTTGTTGTTGAGGTTGAATCATTCTTTTCTCCGGGGTCGATTTGAATGCATTTCATACTATACGTAAATACTTGATATTTATTGACATTTGTATTTGACAAGATGTAACTTATTACCATATAGTAATAATTATTAAAAATCAATAATAGGCAATATTTTCACTATATGTTGCCATTTTTTTAATCACTATTATTTTTATTGAAGATATGAATGCATTTGCTAAAAATTCCCATTAGCGATTCGCATGCCGACTTAATAGTTTTGAACTATCACTAATATTTTTAGACGATGAAACAGCAGTTATCAACAATCTGTCCACCCATTCCCATCGATTACTTCTGAATGGCGAGGCAATAATTAATTATCTTAATATTTTAACTACTTTACTACAATGGTTTTATATGGTACAATAATATGGTACTTAAAAGTTTTAGAATTTCGGTAAATACAAAAATTCAATTACCATTTATTCTAGTTATTTTTTTGCAAATTTCTATTTTTTTTTTTTTTTAGTATTTCGTAACTCCTTCAGTTTTATAGAAAAATATTTTTAGGATAAAAGTGTAATGAGCATAAATTTCATTTTATAAAAAGAATTCTTAAAATATAACAAAAATATAATATTCCAATAGCTTGATGATAAGTATAAAAATATAAATTCTAAAATTTTCAAAAATTGTAATGTATTAAATGCACATAGTTTAGCATAATTCAACCGGTGTCCTTAATAAGTATTTTATCTAATTATAACCTGATTATTAAATGATAATTAAATGATTGGCTCGTGGAACAATAATAGTGAAGTCGAAATTAAGAAAAACATATCAAATAATAAATATTCTAAAATGTAATATGTAGAAAAAGAAATTTTTAGCAAATTGTATCATAGCAAAAGATTGAAAAAGAAATTTTTAGCAAATTGTATCATAGCAAAAAATTGAAAAATAAATCTTTAGTTCATCTATTAATGAAAATATACCATTAGAATAAATTGATTTCTTTTGTGAGTGGAGCATTCGACTCTATTTTCAGTCATTCGTTTAATTTGATGGAATTTGAACTCAGTATCTTATTTTATAATTTCAACGTTTATTTAATGATTGTTATTGAAATTATAATTTTCGAAACAGATATATGTATTGATAAAAATATAATAATAATTTATTAATTATGTAAATTTAATTCAATATTACGTAGTAAATAAGAAACCGAATACAAAATTTTTAAGTTTCAAAAACATTGATACCCTCAAACATTAATGTACATTAGAATGTTGAAAAATATTTCATTTAAAGTATAACATTAATATTTATTGAAATAAATAATCACGCACTGCTTTTTAAAATTCAACATAAGTTCTATCAAGTTTTTATATTATTTAGCAACGCTAAAAATAGTAATTTAAGAATACATAATTGGTAGATATATTTAAAACAATTTATGGCTATTAAAGTTATTAGAGTTATACAAATTATGATTCTATTAATAAGCTTTGATATAAATTATTGAAATATTATTTCTAAATTGTAAATTATTAGTTTCGTTATTGGAAAAAGTAATTATTGTACTTGCCAATAAATGAATCTATTTAAAATAATTAGGAATTTTTATTCTGTGCATATTAATATGATTTGAAAATAATGATCTTATATAATGAATAAACTATTATAATTAGAATGATTAGATTGAAATATTTTTGTAATTAATTAATATTCATTCATTAATCAGATTATTATTGTAAATTTTGTAACCAATTATAATAGTTATTGACATGAGTATAATATTTGTTAATTTGTAATTGATAGTTTACCTTATTGAAAAAACACTTATAAGAAATATAATTAAAGTTATAATAACGGTTTTATAATTTCAAAAATAAAGTTTAAAGTAAATAAATTATATATAAGAAACTGCAGAAACTGTAGCTCTCAAAGATTTTCTTTGCTTGTCTCTATGCAACTAACTGCCAATGTTCTTATTAAGCAGCTTTCGTATAAACATATTAATAAAAAAAACTGAAATTTTCATAAAATTAGTATTTTATTAATTTTAAAAAATCCGTTATTTGGTTTCACGAAATATTTTACGTTCAATGAAATTTGAACATTAAATTCTATATTATATTCTATAAATAAATTATGAATTTATTTTACATATTCTTTACATTATTCAAACAAAATAAATTTATAATTAGATTTTACTTAAATATAGTAGATAAAATTTTTACTTACATAATAATAACGAATCAGAAAAACATGATTCTCATAACTAACCTGAAATTGTGAAATTGTGTTTATTAGAAGTATGTCCTAGACTAAGAAAACAATAATTAATATACACTTCTTCCATTAATACTAATTATATTAACATAGTATGTTCTATTGATAATATAATGTTTATACGTAGTATATAAGTATTTTAAATTATAAAGTATATTTACCGTGTTTCTAAATGTCTAAAAATTGTTTATTAAAATAATCAATTTTTTAATAAAATTATCATCATATAAGAAATCTACAATATTGAATTCTTAATTGATTTTAAATATTTACACTAATATTTATACGTAATATTATCTATTTGTGCATATTTATTGAAATCGTTATTTTTTAATTTGTTGATGAAATTTAAATATTTAGTTCTAATTATTATGAGGGTAATAGTTGAAAAAAGTGAATTTTCGAAAGAACAGGTATTTCACTTTATAAAAATATGAACTTTTATTTATACCAGTAATAATTTATTAAATTAAAATTCTAATATACTATCTAAATTCTAATATACTAATATAAATTACTATATTCGTACAAATATTTTATTTAATTATTGATTAAACTAGATTAAATAATAATATAATGCATGTACATTTGTCTTATACTATATGAATATTAAGTTGATAATAATATTGAATTTCAATGAAGGTAATTGTACATTAATTTTTCTTTATGTATTCCGTATTCCTAAATATTTGTTCACAATTAATGAAATCGTGGCTATAGATTATTTAATTACAATTGCAATATACAAGTACTTTTAATCTAGAATTTAATCTCGATATTTAAATGAATCTAATCTAATAGATTATAATTAATAAAGAAACATATTTTTATAGTGTTTATTAATCTTTTAAACCATCTGATGATTTTTTACATCTAATTACATATTTTTAAATTAGACATAAGAAATCATTATCTTACCAAAACCCTTGCACTTTGCGTTAAAGTTGTACTTTTGCGGAAAGTTGTATGATAAGTTGACTACTTATAGGAAACACTTGATCTGTTAATATGTGTACAGTTATTTTAGAAAGCATAAATCATTATTTTAATAAGCGATTCTTAATTGAGATACAAATTTCAACAATATTTTAATATAGTATCTATTGAAATATTAAATTTTGTAATAAATTCATGAATTAAAGCTAATTCTTTAAGCTTAAAGAAAATCGATAATTTAGTCAGTTTTAACCTGCTTCTTTAAATTTATTCATAC
Source organism: Ceratosolen solmsi marchali (assembly GCF_000503995.2). Classification (NCBI taxonomy): domain Eukaryota; kingdom Metazoa; phylum Arthropoda; class Insecta; order Hymenoptera; family Agaonidae; genus Ceratosolen; species Ceratosolen solmsi. Next base: position 1,463,501 of record NW_011948414.1, on the reverse strand, counting down.
CAGATGAAGTAATTTATAATTGGAAATAAGTTTATCTGTCCTTTTTTCCATTTGAATAACATCGTTTATTAACATATTTCCAAACACACAAGATTGAGAAAATTTGTAGTTAAAACTACAAATGTGCTAATATATGATATGAAGATGAATTTTCACAAAGTTTATTTAAAGCGAAATGCCTCATCATGTAGAAAAACATGAATATAATTCGAGAATGTATGACCTGTTTAGGGTGAGTTGAAATATGTATAAAATCATCGATTTCAAAGACACTTAACAGTTACACCGGAAAATTGTGCGCACAATTACATTTTTACTCTTGTGTTTCGAAACGTCGTTTCGAACTTCGCTCTGCGACACCATTAATTCTCGAATCGCTATCAATGGGGGTGTTGTCAGTTTCCTCTTGCATTGCTCTCGATTTGCCTTTTTCGATAGCCGGTCGTTCTACTAGTATTTGAAAAATCCAATTGCATATAGTAAGCACGATATTTTGTTTTGGCTCTATAATTCTCGGGCATGAAAATCTGTATTGCAGTGGTGATATTGGGCAAATTTTTTGTAAAATAGAACTTAAAATTAAGTAGTAACTTTAAAGAAAAATTAATGTTTTATAAAGTGAAATTGTGCTTAGTATATTAGATACTTAAAATAATTTATATATTAATATCAAATCTTCATAATTTTATATATATATGAATTAATTTACTTAAGCATCTTAAGTCCTGCACCGTCATTTAATCATCAATACTCGTAAAATTATCTTACATATACACTGTAGTAACATATACATTGTAGTGTTTAGCATTTAACTCTAAATTTTAAACAAAGGCAAAATGTCAGAAAGAATTTATTTCCAAAAAATCCAGTGATATATTTATTAAATTGAGTTAATGCTGGAATATATAGCAAATATCAATAAATAAGGAACATTTTAAGTTAAAATTTGACGAAAAAAAATTTAATTTAGAACACTTAAAATCCATCGTCCAATAAATTGCATTGACATGCAGTTTTTCTTTGACTTGTTGAAAATTCATCTATCAATGTACTGCGGTTTGTTCCTGCAACAAGTTTATTTTCTACCTGACAACTTAATATATTGAATAGATATAACCGGCTCCACTGCCACATGTAAGTTAGGGATGATCCTATCTAAGGATCCAATAAGCTTATTCGATAAGCTTTTTCGATCTATACAAATACACAAAAACCTGAAAATATGTATTATATATATATATATATATATATATGTACATATATAAAAAGCAACTCTGTATATATTTTAAACATAGCAAAGGTAGAAATTTAATTTAATGGAAATCAAGGCTGAAATTAAATTTGGCATTTATTCTCCTCAAAATTGTTCAGTTAATTATTAAATATCGAAGCTAATACATATAACCTACACTTACAGTACCATACAGATTATAAAATTATAAAACACAGATTATAAAATAATAAAAATTTATATATGCATCGTAAAATATTATTATACTAAAATCATAGTAAGTAAAAAACTTAGAAGTTTATGGTAATTTAATAAAAATTTATTCTTAATATTATAGTATTAATTTTATACAAGTTTATAGATCATTAATTTTAGAAATATATATATATATATATATATATATACATATATAAATTCATAATCAATCTTACATCAAAATATTATAGAATAAAACTTTTCATTCAATTTTCATTTATTTCAGAATAAAATATAAATTTGCATAATTAATCAATGATTTATAGCGGTCAATATTAAGAAGTTATAAATACTTTATTAGTTATAATAAATAATCTAATTAATAAATTAATATTTTTTTTTTTTTAATTCTTAAAGCTGAAAGGAAGTTTTCATTAAATATCTAATATGTAGTATCATGACATTTTTAAATAGTAAATTTTTTGAATTATTATGACAAATATTTTATAATTAAAATATATTTCATTACGGTACGAATTAATTTTTATATCGTTTCATGCAGAATCACTAAATTTATTCGAAAATTTCGATTTCGCCTCTGCAGAATAAAATTTTACAACAAACGCTGATAAACCCTTATATCTGCGAAAATATATTTTTTGGCTCATATTTTATTTGTAAAATGTATCAATATGCATTTTATGAAGAAACTTTTAACAAAATTCTTAAATACGTACGATTATGATAATATGATAATACTATTTATGTATAATTTATGTTGTCATAAATTATTACATTAAATTAATTTTTACATTGAATTATTAACTTTGTATATATAAATTCTCATTTTATTTATATGTTTAATCCGAGGGCAGAATTTGGCACAATTTGCATGTATGCGAAACAATGTATACATCAAATCCTACAGCTACTGAGTGCTATTTGGGAAATATGAAAAAGTTAAAATATTTAAAATGTGATTAAAAAGTATAATAATATTTTTATATTCTTAAAAATATTGGAACGCTTGGAAAAGTTGTACCAAATATTTATTCACTTTAATAATTATTGTAAGAATTCCATGTTTTTTTTTTATTTTGTCCTGTAATATTTAGTAGTTACTGCTTGTTAATATAACTTTTTTCTTATTCTCTTCTGTTTTTTTTATTCGTCTCAATTTTCTCTCATTTTGTATTATTTCTAACAACTTTAACCTGCTTTATTTCCCTTTTTTTATTCTTTACATTTTTTTTTATTTCTAATACATGTTAAAAATAAATTTTAGTTCCAATTCCAATACTATTAACTTTTATTTATGTAATTGCATTACGATGGGCATAATAAAATCTTCAAATTTAATTTGAGATTAATGAATATAAAATTGAGATGTAAGATATCTAGGAATTTTATTAAATTAAAATGTTATTTATATTTTTAAAATAAATTGAAATTTTATATATTTGTAAATAAAACACTATATATATATATATATATATATATATCTGTGTGGGAGCGAGCGCGCGCGCGCGCGAGTGTTTGCATATCAGGGTTTTACGTGGAAAACTTGAGTGTGGTAAAATCTACATTTTGAATGGGTAGTTTTATTATACAATATTTTAAACTTTTTCTACATATTTTTGATTATTTTCAAATGCATTTTTATAACATAGTATAAAATAAATTTTTTCTAATTATTAAGGTAAAATAATTTTCAATTTGATTCAATTAATAATTGCATTATTAATATTTGCACAGTAACATTTGCTTTCAAATATTTTAATTTATTACTTTTTATTACATATTAATTAAAATTATTTAATGTTTCATTTGTTGTATGCTAATATGATTTTAACTATTAATTCAAAATAAGTAGTAACTATTTGGTTAAAATTCTGTTTTAATGAAATAATTAGATGTATTAAAAATTAAAAACATTCGGTTAAAAAAGTAATTTCTATTAATATTTGTAAAAATAAATGTGCTCGAAAAAATTTACTGAAGCCAATTTACGTAAAGTTCTAAATTATCCATATACTAAGTATAAACGGTAATAAAGTAGTAAGTAAATAAACAATTATCATATTGAATTATTTCAAAGACATTTATTTAAATATTTCCTAATTCGTTTGATTCTTTTGCATTTTACTTCAAATTTCTGATTTCATTACACTTCGTAGTAAAGAGATGAAGTGAAGGAAGACATTTTATTACTTTTCGAGCTGATTCAGTAAATAAATTGAATCACTAAACATTTTCTTACCTTACACGTGCAAACAATAAACTTTATTCTAAGTTCCTTCCACATTTAAATAAATGCTCATATAAACAATAAAGAGCAAATTTACTCTGAAAACCAAATTTAAAAACGTCAACATCCAACAGAAACACCCTTTTTCTCTAGGGTTTTAAAACGAAAAATGCTATCTGCATCATCGTCATGCCCTTCGCATTCAACCATCTACTCCAAGCACATAACGCAAGAAAAAACGAAGATACTCAAAACAATTATCGGTAATTCCTCTTTGAGCAGATCTTTCCAAGGCAGTTATATCATTCAAACTCCAATGTGAAGTTAAATGGCTTAACTACATTCTTCGATTGTGTCCCATTCGCTCCTATAGCTCACGTTCCATTGATTATTTCTGTAGCATTTTTTTTCTGTCAAATTATTTGATTAATTATAATTACATTATTTCCTTTATCTACAACGAACTTGTACATTGCTAACTGAATAATCGAATTTCTGTGTTTAGTATTCTGTGAAATAAATAAATTTTTGTTCCGCGCTCAGTAATTACTCAAATTGCCTTAAATAAAACTAATATAATCTTATCGCTTCGTTATATTATATTTATTTATTATTGATTAAATTTTTATGAGCTAATTTTAAATTTCAAGTAACACATATTAAGAAAATTTATAATTCTTAGAGAATCTATAAAGTGTAGCAATTTTATTGTGAATATTAACTTTAACTCCAGCCCAAAAAAATTTTAATAAAAGATGTGTAATTTTGATAAATTAATTTTTTTAATTCAACCATTGTAACAAATTCCAATCAATTAATTTATGAATTCAATGATGTACCTGTTAATGAGATGACATCTGTCGCTTACATTTTGAAAATCAACATTAAACGAACACATTACTTATATATATATATATATATATATATATATAATTTTTATGGATTCATCAAATTTGAAATCTACATAATTTAATTTCGTTTTTTGTTTTTCTATGTTGTTATCCATTACTGCAGTAATTTCCTTTTTATTGTAATAATGGTAGGATTTAAATCTAAATAATCTCAAAATCATTTTGCGAGTCCTTTATAAATAATATTTCACAAATATCGTTATATTAATTTTACGATTATATAAATAAAAAAATTACTGGATCAGATCGGTCTAAAATTCAAACGAATATTCATTGGGTTAAATCTGCAAAATAGAATCCTTCTTCTAAAAAAAGAAATTGAAAATTGAACTGGGACGCCTTGGGAGAACTAAAAATTCATTAAATTGAATTTAAATTCAAATAAACTCTATTAACAATTCCAACCAGTAAATGAGTGTCAAGACATCTGTCCTTATCACGAATGATCGCCGTCTTACGTTTACAAGTGCGTGGCGATGTATAATACAATGCTTTAGTATTCAAAATTTTATTCTACAACATTCACGCCATCTCGAAGTTTCGTTGTCGTCCGTAACCAAACTGCATTCCGAGCAGAACATTGAATTTCTTTAGCTCGCCAAATCGAACAATTCTGGCCATGTTCTTGACTGGTGATTGTCACGGACAGTCCCAATTCTCAATGGGATCTGATAGCGTGAAATTGTGAGTCTATTGCTAAGTTAGTTGTCAATTAATTGTGTAATTCATGGAAGCTTTTTCGAATATTTTACAGATTTTATTCTTATCTCCGAGAAAATAGCGAGCGACAAGTGTTGGGTAACAACGTACTAGCTGTTATACTTCGAATGAACCAATTTAGTAAGTAGTTCTCAACAATAATTCTGTCCGGAAGTTAAGGTGGCCAATGGCGCTGCTACAGCTGTATTTATCTTCAGCTGTTTTACTGGAAGTTTAACACATAATTTATTCTAAGGAGAGTAAATATATTTGTTATCTGTATCAGTATATTTTCGAGAACGGTTCTGGTATGTTGTAAATAATATATTGTATAAAGATGCATATTTCAACGCCAGAATTTAAAATTATTATCACAATTTTTGTGATCTTCCGAAGCATCACCACTCTTATCAATGACGGTAATTAAAATTAGGCTTGTCAACCTATACGTTTACAGTTGAGTTATCCGATACTACTGGGAGTGTATATATATTAAACTATGATACTTATGATATATAATTGAGCAATAGAAATGTAGGATAATATAATTTATCTATTGTGCTATATCATTATGGCCCGCTCGTAAAAAATCTTTCACTCGTATAAAATTGGTCGCTCGAAGTCGTTCGATGATGAATTTCCTTTTGATGATTAAATTTACTATGATGCATTACGACTACATATTCACCATATATTGTTATTACGTCATCAAGAAAATAGGCTTTGATATACTTGGATTATTTTTCTCACTTTATTGTGTAAGTCAATAGCATAATTTATTGAACATTAGAAAACAATAAAAAGAAAGTGTGACTTGAAGGAATAAAGGTTAAATTTACATTGCATTAAGTTCCAATTCGGTATCTTGAATGCTATAAAAAGCTTACTGTTTTCGACAAGTGGAATCTACCAATACCTTCGCTTAAAGTTTACCGTGAAGAGATATCTGATTTCTCTTAACTTGTGTAATGTGGCATTAATATGATAGTATATGTGTGACTTTATCCGCCTTGACACTTAAACGGTGTCAATTGCGAAGACCCATCGTTCTTTGACGATAATAAAATCAGCGCATTTTACGTACTACAGAATGATTTTATAACCTTTCGAGCCATCATTTTTATCAGTATTCTCATTAACATACCTTTAACATTGACGAATTCTTCCATCGATAATAGTATTCGACTAATCTCCGATCTACAAAATATATTTCGACTAAATTTTTAATTAAATCTGAAAGCTTTTGCTTAGCCGCGATCACACCATTCAATGTTTCATATTCTGAACCTTCAGCGCAATTAGTCCAATTGTATTATCAGACCTCCAGCATTTGGAATATATATCTTCCGCATTACATATGCACAAATGAACACTTACGTACAATAATAAGTCCTGGGATCATTTATTTATTTTATCTGTACGTTCATTACACACATTCATTTGTTTCTAAATGCATACAAAATGTGCTACGTATTCATTCATCATAGACATTCATTCGTTTCACATTCACGTTCACTAAATAATACATTCGCAACTCCTCTACTTTCATCATACATTCAATCACTACGTATGCTGTCGTTGCCTATATAAACGTACGTGCACATATGTATACATGTGCGCATACACAAGTGTATACATGTGTATATATATATATGTACGTATATATGTGTATGTGCGCGCGCGCGCGCGTGTATTGAATCATTTTACATGAGTATTTGTTCACTAATTCAGAAATTCGAATGCACACATCAGCACTGTGTCGTGCCAATTCCTGACCAAGATCCGATAGCATTGACGAGAAGTAGTTCCATTTTTAAATATATATTTCGTTCTACAATACTAAAATTAATTTGAATGCATCAAACTGTTGAATTTAATATAATGAAAAAGAAAAAAAAATTTAATAAGGAAGCTATTTGCGTTTGAAATATTAATTTTGAAATTGTAAAAAATTAAAATAATACTGTCTCCATCAGTCCATGGAAATTATTCAGAATATTTAACACATATATATTTATTTTATTTAATTACTCTAAACTATATATAGATTTCTCTTTTTGTTTTTCTGTCATGTAACTATGACTATATAGAACTAAGAATGATCAACAAAATAATGATTCAAATGACATAGACATGTATTACAAATATTGAGTATACGGTTATGTGCGTGAATTAAAGCTTCGGCTCAACTAAAATGAATTATCAAATATAAACGATCCATCCCATCCCTCCTCCTCCTCCTCCTCCTCTCACTCACTGTCTTTCTTCTAGTTGTCATTTACTCTCACTTTTCTAATTTTGAGACAGAGGAATCCAAAAAAAATTATGATATGTACTATTCTATTCATTTATAGGTTGCAAATTTTACTAATATATTAAACGTGGGATTTTTATGTATATTTTGATATATATGCCAAACGGTAAATATATTAGTAATGCGGAAATATGACTGACGATTTGCAATATTATTGTAAAGCTTTTAGTATATTCTCCTATAATTTTAATAAAATTAAAAATCCAATTCTAGTCACATCATACATTTAATTCAATATTATTGAGTTAAAAAGAAAAAGTGCCTATAAAATGTGATTAAACAGTATTTTTTCATAATATTAGTATAAATAATGAAAAACTTAATATGAATTTAGAACAAAATTAAGAGGATTATTTTTAAATAGATATTACGACTTTATGAATTTAGACTCATATAGTATATTTTTTTTTTATTTTTTTTTTCTTTCATGTTATGGGCCGCTATTATATTTAGCATAAGTGATAAAGAATAAAAGGAGTAAGATGGGTAGGAAGATAGAAAAGAAACTAAAAGAAAAAGTAGCACCGTTGATGTACTGCAATTTTATTGCAAAAGATAAATTGGATGGAGCACATTCGATGCATCAAATTAAAGAATGGAAGAGAGGAGAAGTTAATACTAAAAAAAAAAAAAAAAGAAAAGAAACGGTCCTGTTCATGGTGACGAGTCTAGAATTTGTCGAAAATCTATATTTATTATCTTAATTTATATTTAACTTTGAATATAATTAATTAATCTGTTTTGATGAATAACTTTCCGGTCATAATATATCAAATTTAAAATATGGAACCTATTGTGATACCACCGAATTTCAATATTAACAATATGAATAATATTTAATTGTATCTAAAGAATATTTTATAAAATATGATAATGATATCATTCAACTAATTATATGTTCTTCTTATATAATATTATTGGATTTATGAGGAATATCATGCAAACATTATATAACAATTAGAATTAATAACAAAAAAAAATTGTAGATTTGTAGAAAAATTGTACTAAAAAATGTTTATGGTTTTCGTCAAAAGATGTATTGTGATAATTTGACTTATAATAAATTATTTCATATTAGAATTTTTTATAAATTCAGCAGAATATTTGTTATTTTATTAGTATAACAACATAATTTTCCTTACTTCAAACCGCGTCCATCTTAGCTACTTCATCACACTCTACTTTTTTAAAATTAAGTTCAAATTATCTTTCTATTTTATCTTGGGTTCTTCTGAAATTTTTTACTTTTTCGCTTCTCTACTAAAATCTCATATGCTTTAGTATACTTTACTTTAGCTATATAATCTGGTGAATTTAATTTATTGACTCATTTAATCAATATTTAAAGAAATATAGTTATTTTATCGAAATATTTTTCAAAAATAAATTTTACTCTATATTATCCTTTTGTATATATACAAAGTGAATAAATATTAATAATAGAAAAGATTTTACGATTTTAACTATTCAAAAAACAAAAAAAATAATAATAATAATACAAATAAATGCCTACTTTTAATTTAATATTATTCTCAGGGATTCATAAAGTATTTTAAATTCAGGAAGAAATTTGATAAAAATGTTCTATTTCTATTTTGTTTCAATATTTTTACTAACTGTGATACACTACGGATTCTTAGATATGTATTCTACTCCCTACTTAAGCTCTAATACAAAGTTAAAAAAATTCTCGCTAAGGTAAAGATAAAATAAAAGAAGATAAAGGAAGTATGTAATTTTCTACTTGAAAAAGTAATTATTAAGCTTGACTTATTGTCGGTATTATTGTTTCATAGACACGTACATTTTACTAATTATTTGCAGAGTAAAGTTTCGATAAAAAAAAAAAAAACAGTTATATAATGAGATCAGATAACTGTTAATTTCGTTTATCCAGAAAAGCTAGAAAAATATTCGTAATATAATTAGATTATCTGTAACATCATCATAACTTTAATTACTCTACGAGTATGAAAAACACTGCATACTTTTACCTATGTTTTATATCAGATAGAACAACTGACCTTTTTAGCTACAATTGCCTTGTTTTCTTCCATTGCCTATCTGTTCCCTTCGGAATTCTGCTGCTCTTTGAAGAAAATTAAACATCAATTACAATCATTAAGTTTAATGACTACTACTAACATAAAGAATTGATATAATTCTTATATTATTATTACCTTAAAATATTAAAGCATAAGCTTTTAGCACTAAATCAATTAAACTTTTGCGGAATAAATTTTTATTATTAGTTCTTAAAATGTGAAATAAATATAATTAAAAACAGAAATACACTATGATAAAAAGATGTATATTACTAAGAAATACGAGCAACATGTAATTATACAATATTCAATTTCCAATTTATATTAATGTAAAACTAATTTTTTTATTTATTTTTAAAAATGCAAGGAAACGACTAACAAAACTAATAATGATAATTTGTAGATAAAACCATACTATTTTTGATAAATATTTATGTTAATATTAAATAAATAAAAGTATTTTTAATTTTATCATTTTAATTGCTTAGTATAAAAAATAGAAAAATATTAATCATTAAAATTTTATTTCAACTTCGAAAGATATTCATATTATTTGAAACTTAACTTTGATATTAAATTAAATATATAATTTATATTTGTCCGACACATACATTATTTTTAAAAATAACGAATTTTTATCCAAAGCTCTTATAAATATAATACGTTTCACTCATTAAAAAAGATATATTTCTTTATGCATACATTAAGTTTTCTTCTTTAAAATATTAATTATCATATTATTATAAAATATATATATATATAAATAAAATTAATATTTTAATATTGTGCTTTTAGAGTTATAGAAAAAGGGCATCATTTGATCAATTTGTGTATCATATCACATTCATTTAATACAGTAATATTAATTTATGTATTAAATGAAAAATTAATTTTTGTCAGTTTATAAACTTCGTAAATAATGCAAAAGTACTTCATGTATTTTTAAAACTTTAAAAAATATATTTTACTGCATCAGCAGTTATGAACTGTCTTAGTAATCTCAATAACACTTTTATCATTTAAAAAACAACGTGGGTAGTATTCCTATCGTTTTAATTAATTCTTAAATTAAAATATGGAATGCATTAAAGAATAGTTATCAATATAAATTTACCATTTTATTTTCTTATTTTATTAAATAATGTCTGTTTTTAATGATAAAAAAGTTCAATGACGAGGGTTCTTATTAGTATATCAATGTAACTTTTAAACATCCGAACGTTAATTAATTTTACAATTCCTACATAATCATTGATACAATTTATTTGTATAAAATATCTATTTATATTTATAGCTATGTTTCTATACATATTCATTTGTATAAGGATTTTTATCTAAAAAATGAGAATTTTTTCTATTAGAAATCAATTAAATTAAAGCATTCGTTGTAATTGTAGAACTATTTGTTTGAATAAGAATATTATTTTATAAAACTAATATTTATTCTTTTTTAATAATTTATTCAAAAGGGAATATAAATTAACATGAAAAAAATATGTTATAAATATTGATATATTTTTTTACATTTGAGATTTGTAATGTTCAAAATTAATATTTAAAATATAAGCAGAAAATATGAATATTTATTATGAATGAATATCATAATATTATGTATGAACGAATGATTAACAATGTAAATCTTTATAAAAATATATTGATCATGCAACGATAATAATTAAATGCTTTTATTTATATTAAATCATATTTTATTTTATTTCAGTACTTAATGAGTTAGTGGAATATTTAGTTATTCATTCAAGTGGAATATCAAATTTAAATTTAAACATATATTATTAACAAAATCGATATAAATCTCTATCTATTGAATTAGATATTTATTTTCTACTACTTATATATATATATATATATATATATATATATATATATATATAACTGCAATGACAACATTACTCAATTTTTGCAAGAAAATTATAACATTCAATAGTTTTTCACTTTTCAAAATGAAATTTATTATTAGTTAATATAATATGAAATAAATACAAACAAAGGAAAATAAACTTCACTATATTGCAAAAAATTAAAACTAAAAACTAACCAAAATCTAATTGTAGAAAACAGAAATAATAGCATTTAATAACGTAAAGCTTGTTTTTCATGTGTGTATTAACAAAATAACGAAAATAACGAAAATATAAACAAATTAAACAAATTTCTTGATTATTGCAATTAAAGATGGATATAATTTTTTTTTTTTTTTAGAAAAATTCTGTTTCTAATAAATTTGATATTTTTTTTAACAGCAATAAAAGAAAATTATATAATAAATTTCCGGACATTATTTAAGGATTAATTGTCGATAAACTTAAAATATTACATGAATGGAAATATATATTATATGACTGGACGTACAGTAATAAAACATGAAAGAAAATATAAAAAATTATATCTGATATATGGCTATACAATAATTTTTCTATTTGCTTCGTTATTAATTTATTATCATAAATTATAATACATTAAATTCGTATATATTCAGATAATATATTCAGAAAATATTTTTTTGAAAATTAGTATCTATTTTAATCATTATATAAATAAAATTAAACAAATTGGTCGAGAAATTGCTGAATTTCGATGTGTAATTATTATTAAACGCTTAGCTAATACATTTAAAGTACGTTTACTCTTTCCTAATATTCACTAATATACTACTGCGTCCACTTTAAAACATCCAACTAAATTAATTATCCTATTTACTAAAATAGTTGCTACTACGTCAGATTAAATTTCGCTTAGACCGATTTTATATTTATTGACCCCATATTGAGAGTGCTATTGTTTATAAGTTGCTAAAATTCGTTACAATTTGTCGTACAACTTACTGATTATCCTATCCATTATCTAATTTTTACCAAAGTGCTTGTACTAACGCTTGTAATTTCATATTATAAGCTATATGGAGCGATTGAATAAATTAAAATTTTTAATAAATGTATAAAAATAAAATATTTGGTCCAATATATTGAACTAATCCAATTTTGTCTTATTTACTCTATTCTATAAATCTAAATTCAAAGCAATTCAAAGCATAATATTCAAGAATAATCTACATTAGATCATGGATTATTAATTGCCAATTATTATAAAAGATCGAAAGTACAAAATTTTGTAAAACAATGTTTTAAAACCAATAAACATTAATTAGATATTATATATGAGATCATGTGGGATATTTACTGTATACGGGTAATGTAAAAATGTTTATATTAACTTTGATAATTCTATTTGAATAACCTAATAGGGAAATACTGATATTTTATAAGAAATTATTATTTAAATATTTATCAATAATTTGATTAAATAATTAATAATTTAATAATTTCTCCAGAATAGAATGAAAATTATAATGCAACTATTAAATTAATATACAATAAACTTTTGTTTAATTTTTGATTTGTAATTCATTCAATTGTATATTACCTTAATTTGTATTATTCAATGGCTTATGAAATGTTTTGTGTTGTAATCTTTGATCGATTTAAGTATTAAAATAAAAAATTTAAGTAAAAATTCATTTAGAAAATCGAAAAGCATATTATCTTAACGAATGGTAATAACTATTATAAGTATGATATATAAATTTCTCTGATTTTTAAAATGTAAATATTTTTTTATATTTCACTTGGACATTTTTTATTTAATTCCATTATATATATATATATATATATAAACTTTAAATTATAACTTTATATTATAGTCTATATCATATTCTAATACTATATGTATGTATATATTGTAAATATATATATATATATATATATATATATATATATATATATATATATTGATATATAAAAATATCTGTAAGTATTTATTTGTAAAATATTTGCTTTTGTAGTATAAAGAGAAAAAATTTAAATTCTTCTGAAATCCAATAATTGACTAAATGAATGTAGATTCTAATCCATAGATATTTTTTTCTCCTCGTTTTCAAAATGTTAAAGAAAAATAACCTTTAGAAAAGGAAACGATCATGCGAAACATAAGTATAAATAATACTCTTACTTACTTTAAATATTTTAGCAATTAGATTTATATTCACAAAAAGGATCGATTTGAACATCAACTGATGGTATAATGCTTGAAAGGTTGATTCAATAAAGGTAATTGTTTGTATGAATATAATTGTTTAATAAAAATAGCAAATAATATACAAAATTATAGTCTCGCAATTAAAATAATAAGCTGAAATAGAAAGATATAAAAATGAAATAATGTAATTATACAAAAAGTCTAATTAGAAAAATAAATTATAAATAAGTTTATTTACTTATTTTCTGATGCGTAATAGTACATTGAGTAAAGCAATATCTCGTCGAAGTTGAGCATAAGTGGTAAATCTACATGGATCATGTCCATTTATACGTTTAATATTTTCCTAGCCATATTGAATTTCTATATTGACTAAAGCTTTATGTAACAAATATGAAATAATAAAAGCTGTTTGAAACTGTAGGTATGGTAAAGAAATTAAAAGGATTCAACAATATAAGTGAAAATTATTATAATATTGTTTTGATTATATTTCAATTATTAAAATTAGAATATTGTTTAAAAGTTTTCAAATTTATAGAATTATGATATATGAGAACACACATAAATTTTTATTTTCAATAATATCATCTAATTACTTAATATTCATTCCATTGTTTTTCTTCAATATTCTGTCTAGCGAATATTAAGGAATTATTGCACAAGGAAATAATTTATTGAGCACCAGCGTGCTTGATTACTGTTAATATTTACGCATTTTAAAGATTTATTTCAATAATATTCATATACATATTTGGTTGGTTACAAAATTATTTATTCTTCCATAACGATTGCCATTATTTATACGTGAAATCAATATAGTTCATCTTAATTGATATTACTGTAGATATTTTGCCAAATTAGATATCAGAGTTTATTTATCTTATCTCTTAATACCTCTATTGTTTTAGTATCACATAATAAATTAAAAATTAGGTATCTCAACAATGTTTTACGAATGCATTTTATATTTTTGTATGACATCTGCATTTTTTTTACCAGCTATATTTCACATAACCACTAGAATATTTTTTATGTTTGAACAAAAATTTTATGTTAATTGATTAATGATTGAATTAGTGTTTTGTTTTAAAATTTTGAAATCTTTAATATTCACATTAAAATTAAAACACAACAGTTTTACATTAATAATTGCATTTAATAACATTAAAACATAAGAAATCGATGCTATTATTATTATACGATGATATTAAATATTTATTTGGTGTTACAATTTTAACTAACCTTCTAGCGTACAATGTACTTTGATTATCGAAATTATCACAATAAAGTTTCCAAAGTAGTTTTGTTTTTTACAAATCTATTCTATGATCTTTGCATAACTTTTTCTTATAGAAAAGTTGGTACAGTTCTTTTTAATAATAAAAAACGTACAATGTTAAGAAAAATTTTTAACTTTACAAATAAAGAATTAAAATATGGGTTGACATTTATTTAGTTGAATAATAACACTTGTGAAGAGAAAATACAATAATTTTATTGAATATATAATATATAAGAATAAATTATTCATAAATAATTAAAGAAAATATTCTCCATGACTCGTAAAGAAAATATAGAGAATCAAGGTCTACACTTATAATTTATTAATTGTAACTTTTAAGACAATTGTTTTATTTTGCAAAATAATGGTTCATCAGTGTATATAAATATTAATATATTTTTAACTGTCAGTTTTATATTATAATATGAAAGTATGCTTATGGTTTGAAATTAAATTTAGTATTATAATTGTTGAGGTTTAAATCTAGATGAGAAAATGTGCTCTGAAATCTTGATGTTTACACTCGCTATGCACTTAATCCATTAATTACGAAAAATTATGCGTAATTTTCGTTACGTAATCTTAATAAATATTCTTTAATTTTTAATTTTAAAAAAATTTCATCTAATAGTTTTTAAAATATTAAAACAATTTGTATTTTACAGAAGTAATTAGCATGTCTAATATGAATAGGAGAGATGTAGGCGTTTATAACAAATTTTAGTTGAATCTGTTTTATCAATATACCTTTTCAGTCTATTTCCAAATTTAATTGCCACAGAGCAAAATGAGTGAAAATTTCAAGGGTCGGTGGTACTCTGATTATGAAAATTTAAAATAATTCATTTAGTAATAAATTTTAAGCATGTATCAATGGTTTCGAGGAATAATACTAATCACTAAAATTATTTATATATACTTTTTATAATAACGCATTGTTTATTTGTACTGGTAGAATTTGTACCGAATATGATAATTTGTTTTATTTATAGGATTCGTATTTAATAATACTCACTCAACAATGATCTAAGTAAATTGACAAAGTTCTAATAATTTGAAAATATACATTTTTCGTTGTAGCCTGGAAAATATTAATTTAATTTTTCATAATAAACGTATGTGTATATAAACCTATGTATACGTTCAAGGAGTTGCTACTCCAGTTTAAGGGGAAATGTGATTATCTTCCTGAAAGTAGAACGAAAAAAAGAAGTACGAGAAATAACAGAAAAAATAAAATAAACAATATACGAACAGAAAACACAAAGAATCAAGTCAAGAGCAACATGATCGTGTTTTGACTCGAGGGTTTAGCGTATAATAAAACAGTAAAGAGAGAAGCTGATAAAGTACTTTGAATTAAGAGAGAGGGAGGGATAGAGAGAGAGAGAGAGAGAGAGAGAGAGAGCGAGAGGGAAATGCAAAGAAAGATAAAAAATAGATCTGTAAAGAAAATGTTAAAAAGTACTCACGTATCGTCATAGTGCATGATACATTGCTAACAAAACTTTGTTTGTTGTATTTCTATTTACATATCCGAATGTATATGTGTACTTTCTGAGTACTCTTTAAAACTAAGAAATTTCGTTGCATAGGAAAAATATGGATGCAACTTTTGAAATCGGACATTTGTATATGAAAACATAGTGCTAAAACTCATTCCTTTGTATTCTTGCTCTTTGCTCATATAAGTGTCATTTTTCCATTTATTATATCAACTATATTTTATTTAACCGTTTTTACGTAATTCGTTTTCACGCCATTATAAGTATTACCTTGAATACTTTTATGAAGGAGGAACAGTTGTAATTTTTAAACATAATAACAATTTATAATTGCATTTAAGAAATATTTCTTTGACATTGTTTAAATAAGGATAATAATATAGTGTAAGATGGAAATGCTTTGTGCAAAATTTATAATTTTTATTCCATCTCCCATCAATTTTATATATTCATCTCTTCATATTAATTTTATTTATAAAATCACTTTAACTGTCATAATAATATTTATATCATATAAATATTATATGAATTTTACAGATAAATTTAATACATTTTATTAAAAGTAAATATTCCGTCGATATAATCATAAGTTTGTAATAAAAAATGTGGAATTCATAAACAGTATATTTCAATAGTATTTGACAATTTTTATCAATAAAAAAATACTAAATAAGGAGAACTCATAACTTAGTTGAATTTAATTAATTTAGATTATCGACTAATTAAATAAGTAATGATTTATTTTACCATATTTTACCGAAATATAATTGGTTTTAAACTGATTATCTAAATTAAACTTGAAAATGTAATGTAATACTTATATATCTGTTTGATGAGTGTTTGTGTATTTGTAACGATGTAATATGCAAGACTAAAATGGACCAATAACATAAAATCCTAATAATATAATATTCTTAATGAAAAGAAAAAAACATCCATTTACATAATTATAAGATAATTTAAAAATTAATAGGTCCAGAAAGCCATATTAAAAATTAAAAATAAAACTTAGACTGTGTATTATTTGATATTTTTTATTATTACAAATTGAATTTCATTATCTTATTTAAACGTTTTTTGTAAACTGCCCACAGAAATATAATATTTCAGTATTTAAATTCAAATATTTACGAAAATTTATTTAAATGAATACAACATTGTATTATTCACAATTTTCTTTCTTGTTCATGACTGTTAGTTCTTTTAATAATTTGTCTAAGATCTGAAATTTTAAAAAAGTTTTGAAATGTTTCAAAACGTATTTTCAAAGCACATACCACATTAATTTTCTTTAAAAATTAATATTAAATTTATATAACAAATAATTAACATAAATTTATTAATAATTAATCAGATCATAATACTTATATTTGAACATTGAAATATATGTAAGTAAAGAGCAAATTAAAGAGGAAATCAGTTTTGAAATACTTATTCATGTTTGCCAATCTCATAATATTCATCATTAATTTATTAAAATCATAATTTCAAATTGCATCTTCGTTGTTTTTTGTTTTTTTAAACTATAAATTTAAAAATCTTCACGATATTATGAACAAGGTACTTTTTAATTCAAAGTGTATTAAGAAATATGATTAAATTTATGTTTATTAAGTGCCAATTTCACTTGTTATTTTTTAAATAAAATAAACAATTAAATAAATCAAAAATATAATTCATTTATTTTTCTCATAAATATCAGATCTTAATAACCAGTATTAAACTTGAAAGTATCACTTATACCAATAAATTGTGTATCATATATTACATACAAAATAAATGTTTTTTTACAGGAATGTGGCGTTTTTATTTAGGAAACCTTAGAAATAAAATCGGAGAAATAAAAATAACCGAAATATTTCATAATCTCCCCTCCCTCATCTACAAAAAAACAAACACACACACACACACACACACACACACACACATATTTATATATTTAATTACTTTACTTTTTGTAATTTTGTCGTAAAAAGACTGAAAATTCCTTGCAATTAATATATTATATACAACCGAATGGATAGTAAAAGTATAATATTGATTTGCATAGTTAATTATGAGAACTATAAAGAAAAAATTACTCTAGTGGACTCATTTTATTAGAAATGAATATATCGAAACATATTAAAATAATTTAATTAAATAAATATTGACGAATGTTCGAAGATTTAACTATTTTTTCATTATACGACAATTCAAAATATATTCGAAAAATTGTGAGTAACTATCTTGATATAAGAAAAGAATGAGAGAATGGAATGACCGAATAACATCGCTCGCTATAACCCAAAAGCCATCTTTTGCATATAAATGTCATACAATTCTCGGTTATACTCTTAAAATAGATTGGTTTAAACAATTTGAATTAATACAATGCATTAATATAATTTGAAAGATTTCTATGCTTTATATCAATATGTTTTGTTTCATCAGTGTTGAAGAGTTAATTTTTATTCTCAAAATTTACGATAATACATGAAATATAAGTATTCTCCTCTGAATACCAGGTCCTTCTCTAGCGTACAGTCATTCTTCGTAATGTAAGTTGACTAACCGTAGCTCTCCCATGGAAAATCCGCACGGGTACGCAGAACTGCAGGTGAGCAATGCGCATAAGTGAAGTTGTCTACCGAGCTCTGGGTTACTTAATAAAGTACTCTCACTTGAAATATTATATTTATTCCTTTATAATGTCAACAGTCTGAATTGATACCTAAATCCAATGATATATAGCTCATATAATAAATAGCTTGAATAAATTTCGAAATACAATGAATTATTATAATAAACGATTACTCAATTTCAATTAAACGACGAAAATGTCTCTAGATGTTTTTACTACGAATTTAAAATAGCGTAATTATATTTCTAAATATAAATTCAAATAAGTAATAAGAGTTGATTCATAAACAAAACTACAAAGTATAAATAAGTTTATTCATCTGATTATATCTTCGTTGATAAGACAAGGAATGAAAGACAAAAATTTGATTGACCTCTGAGATCTAAAGAGATCAAAGAGGTTCACTTTCTAGTTAAAAATAAATTGAAAAAAAGATAGATAGAAAGATTGATATTAGGATAGATAGAATGATTGAGAAAGCAAAATAAAGAGAGTGAGGGTGAGGGAGAATGAAACGTTAGAACGAGCAAATTACATATAAATCATTAATTATGTTGTTACATCCTATACTTTAATATTTAAATTAATTTAAATGACAAATTATTAATAAATTATAGGAACATATTTATACTTGTTTATTTAAAATTAGTCAGAATAAATTGCCGACATATTCATTCGCAATTGTCTTGGAATTACATAAGTGATGAAACATTGACTAAAGTAAAAGTATGGTGTATTCAATAATGAAATAAATTAACATTTTTATATTGTATTATTACGTACTAATACAGTAATATTAATTCAACTGTAAAACAAAACAAATTATAGATGCACTTGAAACTTAAACAAGCATCTAATGTGTATAAAAATAAGAAAAGATGTGCGTCGTCTATAAAGATATTTAAAAGCCTTTAAATAAAAAGAATAAAAAGATCTTTCATAATGATTACTTCAATTATAAAATGGAATACTTCTATTACAATTTATACAGTAAGTATAGAAAGTATATAATTGGTAAATTGCATTACAATGTATAAAAGCAATAAGATTTACAATATTATTTGAATTTTTTTTTTTTTTTTTTTTTTTTTTTTTTTTTTTAATAAATATATGCTTGATAAATATATTCCAATGAATGAATATCTCTTTCATATATTTTTTAATTTATATACCCCATAAGTCAAAAAACAAATGAAGATATTTGTGCGTAACTAGAAGAAAACTGTTGGTTCTTCTTATTGTATTAAGATGTTTCTCATCAATAATTATTATATAAAAATACAATAAATAAAATTCGTATTTGTTAACGCAGTTACTTAAATCGACAGGAGAAGAATATTTATTTATTATAAGAAATATATTATGGTAATATTGTTTATGGATAATGTTCGCAATGAAATTTATGTCAGAATCTAGTAAGATTTATATAAATTGTTTAATTATAAATAATGTTTTTTTGCTATTAAGAATGTCTTATGAGTTGAAAGGTAAATTTATTTTGACTTTACTTATTAATTCCTTTAATTCTGGTTATGAATTGTTATTAATAAACATAAATTCATTACTCTATATTAATAGACTGTAATACTAATAATTTTTAATTTATTTCTTATAATTTATGGGCCATCAAGAGTTTCGATTAAATTACTTCAATTTCAAAATATAATTTTTAAACTTTGAATTATTTTAAAACGAAATGACAGTGAAAAACATCATTAATAATAAATTAATAATCACATTATTATTTTTAGAAATTTATATGTTTACACACTTGCATATTTAGTTTATCCTTCAACTGTTTCACAAATAATTTATAAAAATATCCCGAAAATGCCACATAATCAAAACGCGATTATGTAAATATTCAGTTTGAACGTAGCGATTTCTCCATCATCACTTCGACACTCTTCATCTGCTATGTGGAGAATACACAATATTTATACCTTGGACCATTATATTCCTTTTTCTCTCGATTTTCTTTTGTCATTTACAGCGAGTCGAGATAGTCGCATGTTTGCATTGTATTGAGAGTTTATCGCTCGTAAATAAGGTTCCGTTGCCGAATGACTTATCAGCGTATAGGAGCTTCTGCGCCTTTCGGGGCAATGTAAACAGTTGGAAACATATTTTCGACGAATTGCAAAGAGAGTGAGCAAACGAAAATCCTACGAGATAGACAGGTATTTATTTTCCAATTGTATAAAAACATTAACCTGTCTAAGAAGTTGATCTTCTCATCAAGTATTATAGAATAACCAATTATAAAAGCTATAATCGAATTTTTTATTCACTAAAGTCTTATAAGCTTCTTTTCAT
Organism: Ceratosolen solmsi marchali; assembly: GCF_000503995.2. NCBI lineage: Eukaryota > Metazoa > Arthropoda > Insecta > Hymenoptera > Agaonidae > Ceratosolen > Ceratosolen solmsi. The sequence goes on along the minus strand of NW_011948414.1, from coordinate 1,442,076 downwards.
TGGGTTACAAAAACATTGGTCTACAAAATATAACGAACATAAGGTATGTAATATTAACATCTAGCCCGATATATAAAACTAAATAGAAAGATCCATAGGACATGTTTTTAGTACAAATAATAAAGTTCGCTTGCAAATACCCTTACCACTTATTTACATAGTAAATAAAAAAATCTATAAAAAAAAGTTTCTAAATTTCAATTGTGTTGTTGAATTATATTTAATTACTAATTTTTTTTTTCTACGATCAACGATTTACATTGTTTTATTCCTATGGCAAATAAATTTATACTAGAAATTAAACCTCCAATGTTTGGACAAAGTACTCTTGTACAAAGTTTCTCTCGAAAACAGTGTTTTCTTCCCTCAATTATATAATTATCTTCATTCGCCTTATTGAAGAATATTTTTGTCTAACATAAATACGAATGTTTTATTGTATTTCTCTTGCAATTGCCTATATCGTAAAACTTAAACAGAAATTCAAAAAGAATTTAATTTATATCAATATTCAATATCAATATGTAATATTGGATAAAAGAGCCGAGAAAGTACAATATTTTGAAACATATAATGCAGACTTAAATAACATTTTTGTAATTTTTCCTTTCCATACGTCACTATGAATTTATATTTACGAGTCAAGCAGCTTCTCAGAATTTTATCTAATTTCATAATGAAAAAAAAAGGGAAAAAAAGACATAATCAGACAGGATTAAAATTAAAGATCCTGTTAACTCTAAATATCTCGACGTCAATGTTTCTCGATAAAGAATTTCTTCCCCTTCTATTTCATCAATAGAATTCCGTAGGTGGTGAGGAAGGATATTGCAGGACCCTCGTACGCCCTGTTAAACTTTCTCACCCTGTGCTTGTGAGTCCTAAACTGCTCACGCATTATCGTCAGCATACGTGGAGGCACGCATAAGCAATGAAAGGGCAGTTTAGCACCCTTAGAGTGACGAAACCTATTACCGTCGACTGCGCGTGTGCGTGCATGCAAACAACATGCATATACACATTCGGATACGTATACGTATATATATATATATATATATATATATAGATATACAATAATGATATATATATATATATATATATATATATCCTTATTATACACGCATATAAATTGCATATATGGATGTATATTAATAATATTTTCATGAGAAAAGTAGTTGATGGTGGTAAATATGCGGAACTCGGTAAATAAATAGTTACAAAATTGGAATTTTTAATACGATTGCATACAAGGTGTAAATGATTGTATCATGAAAACTCTAAGCCTAGTTCGCTTTACAGTGTAATAAAATATATCATCCAATAAAAAATTGTTATTATAAATAATACGATTTAAAGGATATTACAACATATATCAAATTTGATATATTAAATCTCAAAAGGCACGATTTTTTGTATAACGTTAGATAATATAGCTTAAACTTAAATTTAAAATAACATTATATGGAGAGAAATGATAAAAAATTTTTTCTTTTTATTACATTTAGAAATATGAAGAATATTCAGCGGCGAAATATTATACCATGAATATAATACAAAAACTTATTTAATTGTTTTATTTATGAAATTATATTATGATGATTATTGTAGCACGATAATAATAATTCTAGTAATAATTTTAGTTGACGAAATATAATAATAACTGTCAACGTAATATCAGATATACAATTAACTTCCAAGTGAAATATTTAATATAATAATTATTATAGATGTGTATAAAAAATAAACATGATTCAGACTGTAATAAATAAAGTTATGAATATTATGAAACTGCATGTAAGGAAAACATTTTAAATGGATATATTCTAATTTATAATGCTTGCCCGTGTTATATGAAACATAAATACCAAGTATTTGAAAAAGAAAATTTTTTATAAATTCTTATTATTATATTTCTGATTGTATCTTATTTTATTTGTAGCTATCTTATCACAATAATAAAATATGTAACTTTACATAATCTTTTTTGTAAAAAGAAAAAATCATATAAACAAGAATTACAAAAATTTTTTAAATAATAGTGACAAAAGCAAGTTTCGTTTTGTTATTTCCTAACAATAAATTCTCCATAATTACTGTGCAAAAAATCACCTATTATTAAAATTTAATTTCGTACTAAATTTTAATATGCATTCTTATATGTGTAACTTAAAAAATTCTTCTTTTGTAATAAAAAACTGTACTAATCATAAATCACTTCATTATTAATCTTTGTAAACTAAAAATATATTTTGATTAGACATGGAGTAACAATATTATAATATTCATTGTAATTTAATAATAACAGTTATATTACAGAATATATTTTCAAAAAAATCAATAACAAATTTCATTTTCGATTAAATTTCTAACATTAAATATATTCTAATTAATAACTAAAGTTGTGCGATCCTTGACGAGCTTTTCATTTATATTTTAGAATTTAAAAACAAATTGTAACAAATTTTTTATTTTTAAATTGCATTGTATTGAAACTTTCATAGGTGTAGAGCGATAGAGAATAAAATTCATTGCGTTAAACATAAATAAATAAAAATAAACTTTCAGATCATAAAATAAAATTCCCTATCTATTCAATTTATATCGTTATTCTCAAAATATTTTCTATAATTCATCGCTATCATAATTTTTATTAGCTTTTAAAATCATATAATATTCCGAATAAACGAGAATAAAATAATTAAGAGTTAAATATTTGAAATCATCATTCATTTAACACAATTTGGATTCACTATATTACTTTTAAGTTGTAACATGTTGACGTTAACAAAAATGAGTTGAAGAAAGTAGAATTTTTCACTATACTACTTTTATAATTATTCAATTGCATTAAAATTTTAAATATTTCTTAAGAAAGTGAAAAAGATTTTTTATTCATTTGTAAAGATTATATAAATATAAATATTATATTTTATATAAATATAATATTATTTATTCCATTTATATAAGCTCATTATAAATTATCTTTTTTTTTTAGGATATGTGAAAACTTAAGATTATAACATAAAATTGTAACATTGGATTGTTGCTTTACATAACATTACATATAATTCCATTATTGATTCTATTATTGACTATAATTTCATGAATATCAATTTTGTATTATTCGATGACTGTATTTTTATTATAAGATATAATTATAAATTATATCAATATATATATAAGTGAAGAATGAGTTTGAAATTAAATATAAACACTAAATTAACAAATGAAAACTATAACAAGGTATTTCCAATAATGGTATTATTAGCTAAGGAAATGCATTTAACTAACTGACAGTTTGTCATTTATTATTATCATCGGAGAAAATGATATAATTATTAATTTATTATTATATAGTTATTATTACTCATAATAATGTACTAAAATCCAAGATATTGACACATGATTTTCTCTAATGTTAATCCTTCATCCCTCGAGAATTACAATTGCTCAACAATAGGTAGCTTTCCCATGTTAAAATACAATATTCAAGTACTCATTTTAATGCTTAACCATCCTAAATGTATAATCTTTTAACTTTTTACATTAATACTGTAAAATATTTTCTTTTTAAACAAATGTGATTCATGAAAATTATATTCATTATATATATATATATATATATATATATATATATTAGTGGAACAAATTCCAGAACAAATTTAATTAAATTTCAATTTTATGAAAATAGTAATTATATTTTGCCAATAATCAATTTCACTTAATCTTATTCAATACAATAATCGTTAAAAATAAATATCGTTAGTTTATTTTTTTACATAAAATATTAATATTTTACAGTTTGTTATTTTTTATCATAATTTCATTATTTTCATTAACGTTGTAGTTTTATATGGAAACTATACATACTATTCTTTAGTTTCGAATTTAAGTTTTATTAATATCGAATATGGTCGTGTAAACATGAAATATTTTTTTATTACAAAAATATTATTATTACAAACATTCTAGGCAATATAATTTCATATAAATTCGAGTTGCACATATGAAAATAATAGTCAGTCATATTTAATAATTTATCAAAATAATTTCTTCATCTATTAAGTAAATCATTTGTATCTATTTATAAGCTACCGTTTTCATCTCTTATCAGACACAATTTCAAAACTTTAATTAATGAAGTTAATAGTACTTCCTATCAAAGTTAGTTTCTTATAGTTATTTTAAATGCCAAAAATTGGTTTAATATTATATATTATCCATATAACGTTTCTCATATAATAAAATTATAGTAATATAATAAGAATAAATGCGATCTATATACTTTGTTATATTTAGTTTCCATCTATAAGTAGTAAAGTTTGTTTTTTGTAATAAGTTTTTTTTTTAATTTTTAAAATAATTTAATTTTAAAAATAAGAATGTGTCATTGTACAATATTAATATATTAATAATATATTTTTCTTTCAATTAATGAAATAATATTCATTTATTTCATAATTTGCAATATTATTGAGTAATTATTTATAAATATTACTATAACAGTTGAATGACAAAATATCCATATTATTTCATTAAAATTATTCATCTATTGGATATGTAAATCTCTATTCGATTAATAAAATATTCGTAACTAATAATATTACCATAAATGTTTGGTTTATTTTTCTTATTGAAAAATCAATGAGATTTTTTAAATTATTGCTATTAATTTTCATGCATTCGTAATCTTGTCATAGACTTTATTTTCCAATTTTTTTTTTTATACTTTGTCTGTATATAAGCTATAGATGCACCATCTTTATACATCATTATGTTCAAACTATGCCATTAGGTAATTAAAATAACTTGAGTCGGACACTACTTTAAAGCGTTAATATTTTCAAGTATTTATTTATAAATTATATAATTAGTTAGGTATTATATAATATTAATATAAAGTTTTATTTAAAACAATTATATATAATATGTAAAATATTTATCAAAATTTTTAAAAAATTGTTGATATTTACTACTTTTTAAAATATATTTTAAGTCTTGTAGTATTGATTTAATTTAAAAATGTAGTAGAACAAACACTGCCCTTTTAGTGTATAGAAGTAAATTTTTGTTCTGTGAATAATATACAGAAATATATAATTTTATCTAAGGTCATTTAAAAATTAAATTAAATATATTTCCATATAAATATATTGAATTTGCTATTATACATTATATATTTATTAAATTAATATAAGTATTTTATAAGTTATTTCTCTTTATAAGTTTAATATATTTAATTTTTTTTTTTTTGTAATTTTCATGAAAAAAATTAATAATAATTTAATTCAGATAAAATTTTCATATTGAATTAAATTGAAGGATAAACTATAATATAATAAAGGATGTTATGTTAATATGTATTCTAACATGGTAATATATAGTAGAAAAAATGAAATTCAACAATATTCCAAACCTATGAATTTTGTTTTATAAACTTCTAGAAATTAAGTAATATTTGCAGTAAATAAAACTAGAATGTTAATTACTAAAATAAAAAAATACCATTTAGTGTTATTTATATATTTTCCGAGCTTCTATTTAAAATATAATTAAGAATAATTAACCTTCCGTTCTAATATTTGTAAAAACATGATTGAACCATAATTTAATAACCCAAGAATGTAAAATTTTTTATAATTCATATTACGTATGAATAAATAAATATATTTTTATTAATCATACTTCATTCAATAAAATATGGTGTTAAAAAATTAATCAAATAAAGCTATAATATGCATTCCATTATTACAATTTAAAAATATTTATACATCGTTTAAGTCTCTTTAAATTTGAAACATGCATGTGTAAGAATATAACTGCAATTTATAACTTTTCATTTCTTTGAATGTTAAATACCTATGCATGACCTGTTATATTAATTATTAAATTTCTGAATAGTAATCTAAAAATTTTGGTAAAATTAAAGTTCTCTATAATTTTGCCTTATTAATGCCATAATTTTAGATATTTAAATAAATATATATTAACTTCTTGCAGCTCATAAAGTAATTATTGTAAAATGGTATGTACCTATACGTTATGTCCATTACGTTGTGTACGTGCACATCGTTATTTGTAACATTAAATATTTTAAGATAAACGGAATATAGAGTGTAAAAATAGAAATTTTCAATAAGTAGATTCTATTTTTTAACTATATTGCACAGAAACATATTGTAATTTGTCCTATTTTACAAAAACACGCGCACACGCATAGACACACACGTATATATATATGTATATATATATATATATATATATATATATATTTATATATGTTATATATATTATTTATATATGTTTATATATATATTATATATATATTTATATATGTTATATATATGTTATATATATGTTTATATATATATTATATATATATTTATATATGTTATATATATTATTTATATATGTTTATATATATATTATATATATATTTATATATGTTATATATATTATTTATATATGTTTATATATATATTATATATATATTTATATATGTTATATATATTATTTATATATGTTTATATATATATTATATATATATTTATATATGTTATATATATTATTTATATATGTTTATATATATATTATATATATATTTATATATGTTATATATATTATTTATATATGTTTATATATATATTATATATATATTTATATATGTTATATATATTATTTATATATGTTTATATATATATTATATATATATTTATATATGTTATATATATTATTTATATATGTTTATATATATATTATATATATATTTATATATGTTATATATATTATTTATATATGTTTATATATATATTATATATATATTTATATATGTTATATATATTATTTATATATGTTTATATATATATTATATATATATTTATATATGTTATATATATTATTTATATATGTTTATATATATATTATATATATATTTATATATGTTATATATATTATTTATATATGTTTATATATATATTATATATATATTTATATATGTTATATATATGTTATATATTATATATATTTATATATATTTATATATATATATATATATATATATACATATATATATATATATATATATGTATATATATGTATATTTAGTACTATATGAAATAAAAAAATATGAAAAAATCATCATGCGTTATTTATGATGAGGTATCGTTGAGATATAGGAATATATAACCGGTACATACAAGATATCTCGTTTTGGATTCGGTATCCTACTGACACAGTTTATGATCATACGTTATTAGATATGATTTACGATTCATGATATACACATTTTTATCAATAAATATTCTTTATATATATATGAAAATTTAAAGTAAAAAATTTTGTAAAAAAAACTATTATTTAGACTGACTTTATTAAAAAAAAAAAAAGAAGAAAAAAGAAGTTAAGAGATAAGTGATTAAACTTATTTTTATTAAAAAAAAAATATATAGAATCAAATAATGAAATTATTCTGACTATTAACTCTGTTGAGCCATAGAGTACATCGGAATTATTGATATTTATATAAAAATTTAATAATTATTTTTACATATATTTATAATTATTGAAACATATTAAAGTGCTGTGAGCTGATTTATATTTACATATAGTTAATATGTATTTTTATGCATGAAAAATAAAAAAAAAATATATATATATATATATATATATATATATTTATAGACATATAAATATATATATAATATTAATAATTATTATATATATTATATTATAAATATTATATTATATTGTATAATAAATATTATATACATTTAATATAAGAGTGTAGTGAAAGAAAGTGTGGCAAATACTTTAAGAGAGATTTCAAGAACTTACATCAACAAATTAAAAATAATAATTAATATTTTTCAATTTCATTGATTGTTTTTAATTTTATGATAAAATATTGTTTAATGTACTGTCTGTTTAATTATGTTGATATTTTTCTTTAGAATATATCCATGCAGGATATATATTCAAACGAATACGTCTGCATTTAATGTAGTTATTCTTATAAAAAAACATATGTCTATGTAAGCATATAATTATATAAAAAATAAAGACGAATAAATTATGATGTTAGTAGAGAAAAATTGTAATAAAAATTTTAGCTACAAAATAAATTACAATTTAATAAAGAATAAATTATATAAGAAGAAGCATAATTTATAATAATGAATAATTATTAGTATAAGTGAAAAATATAATTAAAAGTTTCAATTATAAACTGATAATATTTTATATACGTGCGCATACATCGATAAATGGAAACGGAATTATTCTACCGAGCACTTTTCTATAATAGTAACAAATTTCTTTCTTTCTTTTTTTATTAAAAATGAGAAATATTTAAATGATAGACATTAAATGTAATATGATCGAATTTTCATATTAAATTACTTTAGGACGATATCAAGTAAATGATTAATAAAGTTACGTATGACCGAATATTGCTGGAACATATTATAACTGGTGAGGAATCATGGGGGTATACGGTTACGACACAGAAACAATGGCCGGTCGTTTGAATAGAAACTCTCAAGTGAGTTAAGATAGAGAAAAGCAACTCAAATTCTATAATATATATTCCTATTACCACCTTTATTAATTACTATGATCTTGTGTTTCATAAATTTTCAGACAGTTATTAACAGTAGCCAAATACTAAAGGACAGTATCCTGATAATAGATAACATTATGATACTTTAAATCGTTTATTATTGCTACTAGTTTTAAATATAATCGAAATAATATTCGAATTTATCTGAATTTCTATTTAATTGCGCATAATTAATAATATTGGTATTCTAGGTAAGTAAAGTCTGAGTTTTCTTCTGTTTTTTTTTTTCAGAAAAATTGCGAGAGAATTATGCCTGACATTAATTATGTGCCGTAAAATTATTTATTTAATACGAATATTTAATTTAATTTAATTTTTCATCAACTCATCAGCCCTAAAGTTATCCCCGTACTTAGTCTCTGATCGTCTTCCTTTACAATCGAGCTATGGCGCAGATCGAGAAATAATTATATTCAACCGACGCTACTAATCGACCATTTAAAAAAAGGGGCGGGGGGGGGGGGGTTGTCCTCCTAGCCTAGACTTTAAAATGCAATGCACAGACTTTAGAGGCAATTACAGAGCGAACCAAACTAATGGAAATTAGACCCAAACAAAGTGCGTGAAATCATTTTCAGTGGGGTGACAGTCGCAAATTAATTCTGACCCACTTTCACGTCATTCCCGCGCTAACTCCCTCGCAAGATACCTTTCTCGCTCCCCCCACCCCCTGCCGTCCGATAATTGTTTCGTTTAGTCGAGTGAGCTTGCGAACCGTTTTCAATTGCACCACTAATTATGGTAGGCCCCATCTCGACTATTACCGAGTTGTGGCTTAGACGTGCGTCGATGTACGTTTACATGCACATTCTCGGGTTTACGTCAGATTATACTGGACAGTAAAGTATCTATCATCGATGAATTTTTTATTGTGATATTTTTTATTTTCCTGCTTTAATATTTTTGAACATCAATGACGGAAATATTTTTGTAATATAATCTATTTGTTTTCACACGTCTTCTTGATAATATAAGCTATAGAATATTAAATAAATGACGAAATGCAACTGTATTGCTTGATTTCTATTAAAAATATATCTATGCTCGGTTGATGTATAGATGAGAAATCATGAAACGGTAAACTACGGGGCTCGTACCTTCATATTAGACCGTGAAATTTTTGGCATTTAGGGTGTTACGAGGATGCTTATTATGAGTACAGTGAAAAAAGAAAGCCAGGTGCAGTGATAAGAGAATCGACTTATAACTGGAATATCTTTGTAGTTTCGCTCTGCAAAAATCTACTAGGGCGGAGATGTGATATAAAGAATATTTAGGAGTGTCAACGTCATGGCGAGCTGTGACTGAAACTAAGCGTAGACAGTAAATTTAGGCCACTCGGGAATTGCGACTTCCTGTGACTGTCATTTTGCCAAAAGTGAACGAGTGAATTTTATAGTTAGGTTTATTGATAGCTTGGCCTTATTTGCGCAATGCTCATTGAGCGAAATAATAGCCTAAAAAGAAATTTATAATCTACCATTTATTACCGTGGATAATAATATGCAAAAAATTATAGGAGCTGTATTATAGTTTCAATGACAAAAATGAACAAAATGACATAAATTTTATATTAGTTTGAATGAAAGCAAATAGTGTATTACATAATTTAAGTACACGATTTAAATACAAGATAAGTTTTTAATTTAATTGTATAAAGAACATTGTTAAATAATCAAGAATTGAGAACATTATCTGTTATTTATCAAATTATTTTTGTAATTTTAAGAAAATTGAGTAAAAAATTTTTAAATATTCACACAGCAGAGTTAATAGGTATATAGAAAGTCATTTTTTTATGTATAAACTTGCGTTTCTAATAAAAACACTTTTATATTTCTAATATATTTGTATGCCTTAAAATTTTCTTATTTTTAGCTTTAAACCTTTTAAAACTATGTTTCTTATTAGAAGGGGCAATTTATTAATTTTAATCAGTCTTATATAAATAAAAACATTTGATATTTCAGATGCATTTTATAGATTTAAAATACCTATTGTAATTGAATAAATAGCATTATATAAATATAAAGATAATCCCAAAAATATATAAATACAATTGTTTCAGAATATGATTGACTTGGTAAGAAAATTTTATAATTATTTTTGGTTAAACCTTAAAAATATTTTCAAAAATATGATTTTAAATGCATTCCTTTATGGTTCGTAATTTACCAAATATGTATAATCCTAGGTGAGCTATTAATTTAGAAACATTGAAAATAAAATGAATGATGGGAAAAATTAATCAGATAATATTTTAGTATAGAGTTCCAAAATAAATAATTTTACACGCATTCGTCAATATTCAATTACCACCAATCATTATATTTCAAATTTATAGCTTCAATAAATGTCTTAATTATAAAAATCATATGTGTCGGGAAGAATGCAGATTGATTTTAATGAATTCTATTAGATTAAGAAGACATCCGATATAAAATTTTGATACAAAATTCATTTAATTGTCTCTTTTTTCAAGGCATCCATTCAATCGACAGTAAATATGCATATTGCATATTTGAATAAAAATGTTAAATTAATTAATACATTACGAGCCAGTAAGTATTGATAAATCTTAAAAGTTGTTAATTTCATTATATATATATATATATATATATATATATATATATATATGGTCTCGTTTTAAGTAATATAAGCTACTAATGATTATTGACTAACTTTTCTAGTAAATAATTAAAAATTTTATGATAATAGAATGAAAAATAATTTATAATCTTTATTATTTTTATTCAACTATAATTTGGATTATGATTACTTATGAAAAAAAAAAACTATAATACTCTTAAAAACTTATGGTGAAACAAAAACTGGAACTTTTAACAAATATTACTTGTTAATCACAAATGTGTTTTCACATGGTAATGTTACATAGATTATGAATTCCCCAAAATTTGAATTATTTTAGCAGCCATTTGATTGAATATTTAAATAAATGAAAATCTGTCCGAACCAATATTATTTCCAGTAAATTATTTAAGCAAATATATATTTATTTTACTTCTTATTACTTTACTTTTATATTATTGTCTGATGGTCTGATATAGGTAATTGATTAATGACAATAACATTTAATTACAATTAAAATAGCAATTTTAATGAATGGAAAACTATTTAAAAAATAATGACACTTAGAAATACATCGTTATTATTCATTTTAAAAATAGCGTATGAAATATTTTCAAAGCATTAGTAACAACCGCTCGCTTTCTATGTATAATAACTAAAAATTATCATTCATATTCGAATGAATATTTATATAATGTAACTTTTAATAGATATTTTCATTTATAGATTATATCTGTATATTTAAAAACTCAAATGATATTAAAATAAAGTAATAGTAAATACTAGTGTGAAAATTTTCAGATGCTGCTCAACTGAAACTACATTTTAATTTTAAGTAATACGTATTACAAGTGAACAAGAAATCACATAAACAATTTCAAAGCTACAAATATTCAAAGTCAGTGACCCAGAAAATATCGATATGAAATATAAATTTTTCTCTGTCCCATATCTTTTCGATTCTAAAAATACATATTAAGTAAATGCACATTCATTTTATTTTTGAGAATTTATCTCTTATTTAAATATTATATTTTCAAACATTATATTTTCTAATATCGGATTATGCAATAATTCTATTCAACAAACAATTATAAAATTACAAATAATTTCAAATACATTTTGATAAATTCTTTATAAATTAAATAAATTAAAAATATCTAATCCTCGTATTGTTCATTAATACAATATTATTTCAGACATGAATGCTATAATGATGAATCATATTAATATGCTAATGTAATGTTTATTCTCGATCATTAAGGTATTATTAAAAAGAAATCTTCACTAAACAATGAAATAAAAATTCACATCATTTAAATGTTAAATTTTATGTAAATGATGGTAAAAGATTCAAAGTTTATTTTAAATTATACTATAAATTACAATGGCAATAAATGCTAGTTGAATAGTTTATTCTATCAAATTTAATTTCAATATAATGAAAGCATATTTAAATAAGTGTGCATAATTCTTTGTAAATTAATCTACCTCTTACTTAGCAAATAATTTTCGTATATTTAAACCCCATATGGAAAAAGCAACATCTTTAGTTTCATCAAAATAGCTTTATTGTTGAAAATACGGAAAAATACAGCTTAAATTAGTATAGATAAAGAGAAAAGAGAGAGAAAGTAAATAAAACAAAGATGGAAATTAGGATGGAAGAGGGTCAGTACAGAAGTATGTAAATATTTGAATTAAAATCGAAGAACATTTCGACAGCAGAAATATAATATAGAATTTAAACGGATTGCAAAGGTATTTTATTGTACTACTTATTATTGTTAATTTTAGTCAATATTTGTAGCATATGTTATGGATACTCTCTCTCGCTCTCTCTCTCTCTCTCTCTCTCTCTCTCTCTCTCTTTGAGTGCAATATAATAAGACGCAATATCAATAACAGATTGAACTATTTTGAAAAAATGGTAAATTTAAACAAGAATTATAAATGAGAATGCATTCTTATGTAGCAATTGGAGACATTATTGACAAAAATACTGAGTGAAAATATTTATCATAAAATTGTTCTAATTTACTGAAAAAATATGATGAAATATAAGAATGTATTAAAACTCAGTTATTTTATAATATTAATTATTAAATAATCATTAAATCTATTAATAATTTAAAAATTATTTGAATAATCTTTTCAAAAACTCATTTTACATAAAATTAATAAAAATAATACAGACTTACATAAGACACGAAAAGTTGAACTAAATATGTTTTAAATTCAAACTTAATAAAATTGTAGTAGTGTGTTTATGTGTGTATTTGTGTATTGATGCGAAGGTGTGAGTTTGTAAGTATATGTAATAAAATGTTGAATCTGTAAGAATTCTATAGAGATCGAACATATTTCAACTATTGTTTCAATTAAAATGATATTACAGTGTAGACTGAAATACTGCAGATTCTAATAAGTGAAATAATGTACATTATAATTTGTAATACGTACGAATAAAGAAATATTTGTTCATATAGAATGTTCATTTTGAATTACATTTTTGAATTATTTATTTAATAAAGAAAATGTAATTTAGAATATTTAAAGTGATATTATATTAAAAAGAGTTATTTCTGCTAGTATATGAAAACATTCATATTTTAATTATTATTATCACAATTATGAAATTTATTCTAATTATAATTATTGTAACTTTAAGGATATATTTTTAATTTGCGTTTGATATATTATACTTCCTAGTCCTACAACAGAATGTTAGATATATGGAAATGCAGTTTAAAGAATTCATTTGTGCAATGCTAATTACAAGCAATCTATGTAGGCTTAAGCATGATAGTGCCGTGATAGGGAATAAGGGCACTGTGCGTTTGAGCTACGATGAGTAAACCGTTGAGACATTCATCCACTTTTCATAAAATGAAAACAAAATGAAAATGAAAAGGCATTTCAATCTTAATATTCTTGGTCTACGCAATACGTACGACACTTGTTTTAATCTTTTTGCAAATACTATTTTTGCAATGCTCAGCACTGGGAGTATTTATTTCCGCTATAATATTTTTATAAAATATGCAAAACCTTAAAATTAAAATTAAAATAATTAAAAAAAGTAACAGAATTAAAATGAGAGAATTGAATGATATAATAAATATAATGTATAGAATAACCAATGTTTTAACGCTTCATAAACATTTACTTTATGTTTTCGTCTTTACTTTTTTCATAATAAATTAACTTAGTATAATTTCTAACATTCATACAAAATTTAATTGATATTCAGATATTAGAAGCAATGTTATTATATCTAGAACCATTAATCAATTCATTGTCCCTTGTTCATTTATTTCTTCAATTATTCTTTTTTCTCGATAAGTCGCTTGAAATAATCTTTGACAAACTTGACTTATTCTTTTAGAATTTTTGCTTTTCTTTTTCTTTAAATGCACATGAAATTGATTCTTAGATTTTCTATATTATTAAAAAATGATAATTTCCTTTCAACGTTTTTCATTATATTTCAATCGAGTAAAGCATTCAGCCTGTGGTGAATGAATTAAAAAATTACAACATAGACTTTATAAATATTTAAAAAATTGTACATTGTATATAACTAAAATATTTTTTATCAACTTTATTTTTATTATTAGACTTCGGAAAGTGAATATAGTCAACGCGTGAAAGTATTTTGAGATAAAAAAATTCAGAAAATATATTTTTATCATACAAAATTAACTCCAATTGATAAAAATAAAAATTCTACTTTCAAATATTCCTTATTATGTCGATTACTAATATTTCTAATTGCATATATACATATATTTGTATATAATATTAAAATAATTAGTTTAAAGGATCCATAAATTTAATAAACAACATAAAAATTAAGAATATAACTTACTAATAATAAAAGTATAGAAAATAAAATTGCTGAAGCCACATAATTTTAATGTAATAGAAACATTGTGCTTTTTAAATATATAAAATAAATATTAAGATTCATTATATCATCAATTCAAATGCATAATTTAAATACAATATAATAATAGTCATAAATATTTATAAAAGTATATCGCATTATATTTTTTGTATAAATGACAATGAAACGACTTGAATTATCATTCTTCTAACTGTAATGGTTACATATTAAAAACAATTTAAAATAAGATACAAAATTTAATTTTTACAACATAATATAAATTAACCATTTATAAATAAACATCAATTTAGTATTTCATATTCGAAAAAATAATTAGAAAAAATTAATCTAAAGCAACTATTATATTAGTTTTTAATTATTAGATGTTTATCTTCGAAATTAACCGTAAATCATGTTTACTCTTGGAATTTGGCCAAACTTTCATCTGTTCATAAATCACTGTGAATATAAATATTATATAGACCAAGAATATAATATAAATGTTCATTACAAATATCGCAATTCTAATTTATAATATGTAATCGGACATAAGTTTGATAATTTATTATATGTATATTAAATATTAATGCGAACTGTAAGAAGAACTAAAAAAACTATCCTCACTGATAAATGTTTTAATTTTTTTTCAGTTTTATTTTAAAATATCAAATGCAATTTAATAATAGTTTGAAAATTATATTACAAATAGAATATTTTATACATATCGGAAATTAAATTTCTGTTAAAAATATAAAGTGAAATTTCAAAAATATACCTAAAAGTGGTGTATGTAATAATAAATTGTGTTTATGAAAATTTAATTTTTTAAAAGTGACATTTTTTCGAATAAAAAACTTAATCCCCTTATATAATAATTGTACTTTAATGATTTAATTTTGAATATAAAAAAAAATTACAAAATTATTTTTTTAAATTAATTAATTTGTAATTAATTTACGATAGCTATTATTTAAAATTCCATCACGTCACCAGAAATTGTAAATCGATTCGATTTCAGAATTAGTAGGATAATAACAACGTATATAATATAATCATATCTTGTGTTTATTTAATAAAATATATATATAATATCAAAATATATATATAATCAATAATTAATGACTTTATCATACCTGTCATATTCAATCTAATCGATTAATTAATTTATTAATGTATTAATGCATTAATATCATTAATGCATGCATAATTGCACTATTTTTATGAGACTATTAATTTTTTAGAAAAATTAATTATTACTAAATACTAAACAATCTATTTAACTTTTTACAAATAATTAAATAAAGCTAAATTTATATTGAATTTTCTATATACGATTAATGCTACTTTCAATTAAATAACAAAATATATTGAAATATATTTTACAGTAATGCAGAAGTCCTACATTCGAAAAATATTATTTTTTACTTTTCATGATAATTACTAAAGTTCATATTTCAGAACTCAAGCTACTAACTACTTTTAAGCTATTACTAATCAAATTTCTTTATAATAATAATTTGCCGGATTATAACCCCCTTTATCTAGATGTCATCATCCTGAATGTCTTCTTTAAAAGTATTTATATAGGTTTAAGAAATTTATATAACTTTGTTTAACGTTATTTTAATAACATGATTAAAAGTTTCATAAGTGTAACAATTATATTATTTATTTAGTAATATAAATAGCAAATTTTCAGAGTAATATAGATATTTATGATCTACTTTGAAATTAATAGTATCACGTTAATTTTTAAATTCCACTTGTTGTATCACTAAAAGTAAATATCATAAAATTATCCAGAAACATTATATATTATTAAAGTATAAATCATTATAAAAAAATCTATAACAA
The DNA here is from genome assembly GCF_000503995.2 of Ceratosolen solmsi marchali. Lineage (NCBI taxonomy): Eukaryota > Metazoa > Arthropoda > Insecta > Hymenoptera > Agaonidae > Ceratosolen > Ceratosolen solmsi. The sequence continues at coordinate 1,425,127 of NW_011948414.1, read as the reverse complement.
TGATAGAAGTAACTCATATTATGGTGTCGTTTCTGCATTTTATTAAAACGATCATTATTGGCAAAATGAAACTTATAATAATAAAGTTGTAAGATAATAAAGAATAATACAGAAATAAACCTGAATGTCTAATAAATTCGTATATATATTTAATATTTTCAAGAATTTTATTTAAAAAAATTTTAATATACAAGATTTTATTAACTGAATTAAAGTACCGGATTTATTATACTATAAATAACTCTGTTAAAATTAACAATTATCAAAGTAGAATTCTGTGAAAGGTAACTACATTAGTACATTAGTCGATTGATTGCGGTTTATTGAATTATTTATTCTGTATTATTTTCGTCTTAATACTTACGTAAATATATTTATATAAATTCAAGTGAAAAATATCATTAATGACGATTATGTATTTTTCTAAAATTTATATAAATAGTACAGTCAAGTATATAGAATAAATTTAACGCTAAAATTAGTTACTATTTTATAGTTTAAAGGTAGTATAATTATTTAGGCTTTTGCTATTACAAGTTAATAGTAATATATAATGTATATAATATATGGAAGTATTAATTAATAAATTTAATATGTAAAAAGCTTGAAAAAATTCTAAACAACATTTAATTATTATGTGTTAATATTTCAAACTTTCAACTTCAGGTTTGAAATTCCATTAATGTTGGAAGCGCCCGTTTAACGATGCAAATTTTAATTGACTTAAAGGTTAATTCTATTCATATTAATCATTATTTATAATAATCACGAGATAAGTTTAGTCGTTACTGAATATGAAATAGTTATTTATTTCTTTTATCCATTCCTTATAATTAAAAATCAATAAATTGTAGTTTTTCTTTTACAATCATTATTAACGTCTTAATGTTAATGATTTTAAAATATACGTGTTAATAATTTTTATGCATTTTTCAAAATAAATATTAAATGTTATATGCATCTAATTCAAAAAAATACAAAAAATTAATAGTTCAATTACAACTTACTATTGATGTTTATATAAACCGGAGGAGTTGAGAAGTCATATATGAATTACATGGCAAGAAAATTTTACGCCTAAGTAATGATAGATATAATTGCACAAGTCGAAACGTGATTTTCTGCATAAATATACGTGTCTGAATCTCTCTGCTTATGCTTCAAACTCTATTTTTTTTCTATTTTCTACAACTGCTATCGATCCTTGGAAAAAAACCATTGTAATCCCGGTGCAATCGGCTAAATTAACTAACGATTAGCAAATATAGAGAAGATTTTCCAAATGATTACATGTAATTACTCGAAACTGAACTCAATTAACTCTTGTATATGTTAATTGTGCATTTTACTCGATAGACCAGTATCTATTAATAAAGGTAATTGTATCAAATTTAACTGCTCTCTCTCTCTCTCTCTCTCTCTCTCTCTCTTTCTCTTAACACTAATTATGTAAAAAGTGCCAAAAGCGATTAAAGGAATAATGATTATAAATCAAATGACTGATTCAGCAATTACAAAATCAAATGAGAAAAAAGTGATAGGAGAGACTAAAAACAGATAAAATGGAAATCAACCGTGTAAACTTTATATGGGCTTATTAACTCCTCGGTACTATACTAGGCTGCTAATGCATATATATATATATATATATATATATATATAATAGTGATTATTATAATCTAGATACATATATTAAGCCACTAAGCTTAAGAATCTTTATAATTACTTTAACTTATAAGTGGAATAAAACAGGCAATTTCCTGTCTAACTTGGTAATTAATACAAGATCTTCTATACAAAGATTCACTTCTGTAAAACATGGACAATAGTCAATTCATATCAAATGGGTTAAAATGCTTTAGTTTCTCTGCATTCATAGTGTAACTACGCGAATACGTATATGGAAAAAAATTAATCCTTTTATGCACAGCGTATAATAAATAGAAGGAACCGTCAATAGATTATTAAACTGGTAATATCAATCGAGTTTAACAAATTCTGTTGCGCTATAAAAATGAAAACTTTTCATACGAATTTTATGAATAGAATGTTAAAAAAGTAATTTTATATTTTATATTTAATCGGATAATTTATTTAACAATTCATAACATGGACGATACATAAATAGTACTACAAAACACTTGTATAAAAATGATTTTTAGAAACTATTAGAAAATGTCTATTAAATTACTATAAACATTGAATTATGTATTTTGTATTTATAGAAGGAAATACAAAAAATATAAAAAAAATATATATACAATGAAATACTACAAATATAAAAATGTATATATATGAATGCAAATAAGGATTAAAATTAGTAATATTCGTAAAACTAGTAAATTAAAAATTAATTAAAAAGAATAAAGATCAAAAAAATTGAAAAATATGTTTAATAATTGATTATAACTCATAAATGATCTATTTTTTAATATTAATAAATAATGGATTTTAAATAAAATTTTTTTTTGCATTCAAAAACATTATACGGATAAGAATATCCAATCAAGCTTTGTTATAGTTTAGAGAAAAATCTCTTATAAATATATTTTATTAATTGAATATCAACCTATAATGGGAAATTATTATTCATAATATTGAATGTCAATGTTCAATATAGAAAAGCTTATTAAATGATAATATTTTACAATGTATTGGATAAAAAATTTAAAAAACAATATGAAATTGTATTGCTTTTATAAATTAAAAATTTCTAAAAAATTTCTAATATTATTAAAGAATTAGACTTTAAATATGTAAATGGCTAATTTTTCAACAGAAAATTACTTTGTAACCTAAATTTTTTAAACAACAGATTTTAATACAAAATGTCCAGTAATTATACAATATAATAGTAATAGGATTAGTGATTATACATATTTTACTACGTACAAGCAGATTATGATATTAGTTTAAAATATTTTTAATAAAACTTTTAATAGTTAAAAAATCCACAGCATGAATTTTAATAAAACCAAATTTGTTTTCAATATTTCCAATTGCCGGATTTTATCATCAAATTACGATTTTTGAAACTTTTTATCAAACCCGCTTATATTATATTGTCAACATCTACAATTTCATGATTAAAAATTTACTATTTTATAAGAAGCATAAAGTATTGATTATTTAAAAAGAAATATAAAATAAAAATCGTTCCAGTAAAACTTATTTTTATATAAATAAAGGATTTAATAACCAAACCAATAAGCATCATTGCGTGATAAGATGTTTTTACACAATTTATATAGCCGTCATTTAAGTTACAATTTACAATACTAAGTTTTATATATAATAATTTATTTGATTTATATATTACTTAATAAATTTGTTATAAAAAAAAAAAAATTAATTTTTGTAATTCTTAAAATTTTCATATTGTTCCATACAAATGATCTTTACGCGACAATTAAATATATTTATTAAAACAATATTATTTATTATAATATTAAAATAACTAATTAAATTGCATATTTGTGAAATGGATAATGTTACTATACATATTGTCATGAATTGTATTAGTTTCGAGGTATTATGAAAAGAATCTTCTTAAAAAGCTTTTTTTCATATAATTTCTTTTATTAAAGTATAATTTTCCAAATGTGAAATTCAAAAGGATTTCTTTATTTAATATATTAAAAAAACTATGATTTTGGAATCATATATTAAAATAAACGTTTTAAAATTTCTGAAAAGAATTCCAATTTGGTATATATATATATATATATATATATATATATATATATAGATATATATATTTGCAAAAAAATTTATATATCCATACATTTATATCTTAGATTTAATAGATAGCTTTAACTATCAAAATTTCGTTAAATTTAATATATAGAAAAGTGGTTTAAACAAATTCAAAGCTATTCGTCTGTCGGAAACCATAAAATTGCCTATTTGTGATTAAAATAATAGATAAGACTAATTTAAAATAATCATGAATTTCGTATGTATTATATCCTTTTTATTGAAAATCTAATGTGAGGTTCTAATAATCTATAGTGAATCTAAGGAGTTATTAAAATAATATTTTGCAATTATTACTAAAAAATTGCCTATCATATGAATTTATTTTACTTAATAAAACCATTACCATAGTAATGTTTATAATAAATAAATCCGTCATTTTTAGAAATTATTATTATTAAAATGAATACATAAAAATATTTTTTTAATAAAACATTAGATTTTTATACAAAAGAAGCTTTTAAATTCATGATTAATTAATTTCTTGTATTGAAATATAGAGTTGTAGTTGTAATTAAATCTATAAAGTATTAAGCTGGTCGTCGAACAGCTTAGTTAATAAAAGCTTTTCATAAGTATTAAAAAAAAATTGAGCATAAACATAGATTAGAAGTTATTAATTCCGAATTTTGATTTTTTCAAAATTCGTATAATTTCTTTTTGTAGTCAATTTAACTGTAGCGAGAATGTATGTGTGAATAAATTTATGTATTAATATGCGTACAAACATGTATAAATATGTATAACTATGATGGTCGATGTAATGCCAAGTTCACTGGCATTAAATCCCATAATTGAGGTAAATTATTATTTATAAATATATTATAATTTTATTATATTAAATAATCACCACTCCTTGAAAAATGTAAAAATTAAAAAAATATTAATATCCAACTGTTTAATAACATTATTTATTCTCAATCTGTATTTTCAGGAAACAAAATTCTTTTTCTGTATCTGTATTCTTAAATAAAATCTTCATAAATAGATAAATGTACAAATATATACACATATATATATATATATATATATATATTTCTAAATCTTAATACTTAGAAAATTTTAAATGATAAATAATAATAAAAGTGAGAAATATTAAAATTCTCATAATTACTATATTTCATTTGAAATAGATAGAAAATAGATAACATATCTTAATGGAATTACTGCAAGCCAACATATATAAAACATATTTAAACATTTTGAAATCTACAAAATTTGGATTTCACTTAATTTGTATGCAACGCAATAAGATAAAATATTGTCAAAACTAGGTTATACATTTGAAAATGTTCGTGAAAATCTGGCTATAATATTTTCTGTGGCACGTTTTTCGTATAAAATATTACCTATACTTAACTCATCCTTACTCACATTTCTAATGCTACAAACATATGTTATACATTGATTATATATAAATTTTTTAAAGGATATTATTAGTATCATTAAATGTTAAAATTAATGTAAATAGTACAAATTTAATCTATTATGTTTCATAATATTCCAATTTTATATAATTTATAGCAATTTTTATCAAACCAATTATATATAGATGTATGCAAATCGTTATTTTTATTAGTCTAATATTATGTTATAAATAAATGAAATTCCTAAAAATGGTCTTATAAACAATAATCTTAAAATGATCCGATTATACTTATATATATATATATATATATTATAACTACATTAATAATAAATAATAACTGAAAATGTAATAATAGTATAATGAAAGTGAAAATATTTTATTCTTCAAAAAATATGGAAGTAAATTTGTATTCTATAAAGTTTAACATTTATTCAAGGTATTTTTCTAGAAAATGAAAAATATATTGCAATAATTGTAAGTCTATCTAGAGTATCGAAAATCATAAATAGTTAAAAGTAATTAAAATGATAACTAAATTTATTAAATTAAAAATAATAATATAGTATTTAATAGAGCAAATAAATATTTATTAATTCAAATTTATTAATTTTATCTGTTATAGGAAGGTACTCAATTTTATATGAACAAAAAAAATTAAATCCTTAATAAAATAAATGGTAAAATAATATATAATTAATCGATTCAAAGCGGAAAAATTATTTTCTTGATTAATATAAATTCGTTTATTTGATTTTTAACTGAACCTTGATTTGATAAAATTGTTAACAATTTAAATACTTGATTTAACTTCAAATGCTAAATGAAACTTATTAATATTTTAATTTTTGACAAGATTTTTTCACATTATAAAAATCATATTTGTAATAGATATGCTAATAATAATGGTAAATCGTTATAAAGAAGATCTTTACATTGAATATGAAATATTTATACAAATGAAAAAATATATGTAGGCACACATTTCTTTTATAAATATTTTTCCAATCATTATGTACAAGAATATTGATATAAATCGTGTTTCTGTAAATTTTCATCAATTGAACGTGTCAATGCAGTTTAAAATACATTACCTTCATACAAATTGTATCATTTGAAAGTGTTTTTAAAAAAAAAAAGAAGATTTATTTTTACTCTCGGATACTTATAATTCCTTCAAATATGTTTACTCTTCATAAAAGAAAATTCTAAAATATTAAAACTTAAATTAAAATCAAAATTACGCAAGTTTCAATATACAAGTTTTAATCTCTAACATTCCACAAATCGGCATCAAATATTTATAAATTATACATTTTCTATAAATTATACAATATAAGAATAAAAATTAATCCTTCATCCTGAAATCCATTTTTCGTTACTCTATATAATCAATAATTTGTAGAACATGGAAAAGTTGTGGTTAAAATACACAGTATTTATGGTGTTAATTAATATCACTAGAGTATTCGGGACACTTTTAAAAGGCCTAGTCACAACAAATTGCTACACTTTTTCGGAAAAAAGTAAAAAATATAGCATATGACATCATACGCATCTATGTGACAAAGAGCTCTTAAAAGCAAGAGACTGAAGATAATTTGTTATATATTGTATCAATATAAGGTATGTTGACTTTTATCAATCACTCTTTTTATAACTTTTAAAATAAATTTTGTACATTTTGAGCATATATTTTGAACAAAAATTAACTTCTTTTTATAAAATAAAAAATTTACAAGCAATATTTTATAAATAACCATTTAATGAATTTAGAATTTTGTATATTACTTGCAGAATATTGATTGATTGATTGATTAAGAAATATTCTAATGAATTTTTTAATCATCTTATCTATATTTATTGATGAAATATTTATGAAAAAAATTAATATGAAATAGTTGTTAAAGTAAGTAAATAACCTATTGCATATTGTTGAATAACAATGTTAAAAGTTTGACATGCTCGACACATTTCAAGTATCAATTAGACATAACATTTATTATTCTTAATTTAAGGGTAATCAAAAATTTGCTATTCATTGCTACAAAATCTATATTTTATTTTACGAATAGATCGGCAGAATCGACTCTCTTAAATATAATAATAATATAGAATATATATGTGTAAGCATCGCGTTAGATCTTTCAATTGGAAAAATTTCGAGAAAAAAGGCACACGTTACCGAGTGAAGCCGAATACACGAATTCAAAAGAACTAATTCTCTAGAGATACCAGAATGCTTGGCCTTTTATCTTTCTGATACGTATCCTTCCGACTCTAGAGTTTTCACCACCTTGGGGTATCTAGCAACTTTGCAAAAACCATCCGTAGGTTTATACTTATTGGTGAAAACAATCCTGCTTTCATCTAAAATTGCAACATATTTGTAATAATGAAATAAATCTCAAAATGTAAGTTTTTATTCAAAATCTACTACAGTCACGCAATATTTTCCAGAAACATAAATCTTGAAATATAAATTTTTAATTGCACGTAACATTTTTCTTGATACTTTCACAGCAACATAGCGTTGCAGATTCGTCATAATAATAATTAATACACAAAGATTATTTATATGATTTACTAAACTAAATTCTCTAAGATTTTTTATACATTGAATTATTGCCTATATTATCTATGTGTATGAGCGCGCGCGTGTTGGTGTGTTCACGATAGATTGTTGGGAGTGTAAAGAGATAGTATGACCATTTCGATAAATAGTGGTGCAGGAATAACCATTAAGGAACTACACCTCCGTGCAGTGTATTCTAGGCATAAAATGTCTATTGCAAGCGGTTAGAAAAATTGCAGTTTATAAGGTATATGTCGGTATCTACCGACTTTACTAATGAACATAGCAGACCAAGACGGTACGAAGCATAAACAATCTTGCTCTTCTGCATTTGAAATCCCTTCCCTTGAAATGATAAAGAAAACGTATTTATCGCTAATATTTGTAATGTAAAATAGCCGAGTGTAATCTTCCTGCAATTTATTAGTAATACTACTTATTGCTGATTTCTTAATCGATATTTTAACATTTTAAAGAGAATTAACAGGATAGAATTAAATTTAACAATAAATAAAATATAACATAAAATGTGAATAATATGATTCATCTTACGTTGTGATAATGCTTCTAAATTATAATGCCGAAGATATTTTAGTCTTAATAAAACGTTGTTTAAAATTACATTCTATTTTTGTAGATAAATAAAATTTTAAATAATTCATTATCAGTACATTTGTTTAAAAAAAATGTATTTTTAATATTTATATTTCTATCAATAGAAATACTAAAACCTTTTAAATATCATAACTTGTAAAATGCGTATGAAAATAAATGTATGAAATTAAAATAAATTTTCAACGAAAATTAGCATTCCGTAGAATTATTAATAAACTTATTTATGATGTAATATTAAAATAAATAATTTTTACTTCTACATTAATTATATATATATATATATATATATATATATATATATATATATCTATTTAATTTTAAAGTAATCTATATGAGAGCATATTTATTTTAAAATATTCTATGCTTCTAGTGATTACATGCAGAATACATTGACGAAACAATATCGTTATTCATGTATAAACTGAGTTGACTAAAATATTTATTAGTTATGAAAATAATTGAATATTATTAACACTACGAAATTATATTGTTTTATATTTATATAAGTTTCTCATAAATATAAGTTATAAGAATTCAGTAAAGCATACTGTTCATGTTTTCATGTGATTATATTGTAACAAAGCATTAACAGTATCGTAATTAAAATTCTAGTAGATCTGTGGATACGCCATTTAAAGTTAAAGGAAAGCGCATGTGATTGGAAAATTAGTATTGCCAGTGATTTTTCACGACTCGTCATAATGAACAAAATATCAAGACAACTATGCGTGGAAAAGCACAGGTACGAGGGGAATGTGACAAAAAGGGGAATAGTGGCCATAAATTTTTTATGGCCCCTTCATACACAGACTGTATGTCAGTTGTTGCAACAGTCTGAATTCACATGCATATAGATAGGGGCTAGAGGTGCAATTTTTTGCACTACGACGGATTATACGATTTTCACGTTGTGTGATCTTGGTTAGTATATAGCGCCATGATTTTAGTTTCTTGTACATGCATTTTCAACTCCAACATACACGTCGTACTAAAGTGTCAAAGTCAAAGTTTACATAAACCACTTACAAAATGGAACTGTTTAAAAATGTATGTAAATATATTAAAAAGTATATAATGTGTATAATTATTTACGTATATAATTATTAATATAAATGAATAATATCTATCCAATAGAGATTTATAATGAGTAAATTTTGATTTCTGATAAATCGAATATTACAATTTTATATTCTTATTAAATTGTTTAATAAATTATATATATTATAAGTTGAGAATAGATGACTATCAATAATTATAAATGAATAAAATAAAGTTAAAAATCCTTATTTTTTAATAACTTATGTAGTTAAAAACTTTAATTTAAATGGATAAATTAATATTCAAGTACTTTTCACGGGCTTGTATTCATCGGACTAACTTATATGCAGAAAATAGTACGTGTAAAATTATAATTTAAGTCACTGCATATACATTAAATAAAAACAATACTTTGTAATTCATATTGAAATAAGAAAAAATAACACTAAAATTTCATTTTATATTAAAAATGTTAGTAGAATATTTTTTTTTCATAATGAAATACAATAAATTATTGCATTATTAACTATAAGATTATAATGAAAAAATAATTACATGAATTAGGCGTATCTATAGAGTCATAGATCACAGAATGTAATAATGATAATGAAAATTCGAGAGAACATTTTAAATGGAAATTTAAATAAAAATCTTTCCATAAAAAATATGCAGTGAAATTATTGAAATTCGTGTATTAGTAATTGGATAAACTTCATACATTAATAGTCTAATTTATACAGTATAAATCATATATCGTTTCTTAAAATCTAATTAGAATTTTAATTATAATGTTTATAATTGTATACTATTACAATTATCAATTACTATAATATATGTTAATTTAATTTATGTACTACGTATGTCTAGACGTGCACAGATGTTTTAACATATTTTAAAAGTAGATGACAAATAATTTATGTTACATTTTAGAGAAAAATATTATCCAAATATGTAGTTATTTTCAAGCTTTATCAATTTTTAAACATACAAATTTTACGTGGAAAGAGTAACTATACAATAAGCATTTAGATATGAAATTTGATATGTAAATGATATATGAAAATGTAATAAATCTAATAATCTTATGATCACTTTTTATTAAACAACATTGAAACCGAAGATTATACATACACACACATGTATACACACACACACACACACACACACACACACACACATATATATATATATATATATATATATATTTATATATGTGGGACTGTATGTATTTTAAAGAGGGATTTGTATAAAATCAAGTAAAATAGGTGTAAAATATTTCATAATGACATGCTTGGGACAAAACATGATTAAACCCTAAAGTGAATCAAATTATTATCTGCAATCATGAGATAGGGAGCTCTGTGCATTTCGCTTAATATTATCAGTGTAAGTAAATCATGCACGTTAAGATGGACTAGATATGAAGCTGGAATAGTGGAATGGAAGGTAGTATTTAGCATGATATTGAGAAGAATTATATAACATTACGGTAAGATAAGAAATAGCGATAAATGCATACAATGGGTTTTAAATCGGAAATGATATGTTCTCATAACGAAAGTTCAAGTATTAAATAAATCTATAGAATGAATTATGAAGAAAACTATTTTGTTACCAGTCATACATCACATATATATGTGTTGTTACATACTGTACTCTCGATAGGTATAGGTAGGTGAAGGGTTCAACCGTCTTTTATTGGTTAATCATATCCACTATATTAGAATTGTATAATACTCATGACATGCATAATATTTACGATATACATAGCTTGTAGATGCATTTTTTACATTTATTTATATATAATTAAATCATGCTATAAAATTATATTTAACGTTATAATACATAATATAGAATGAATAAAATTTTAAATGAAAAACTTGCATTCTGATTAAGTTTGTACAAAAATTCTATCTAAATATATATATATATATATATATATATATATATATGTCACTTGAAACAAAGTAACGAATTTATTTATCATGCTAAAATTAATATGAATATAATTCTCCTTACTTATAAAATTATAATATAAAAAAATATATAATTTGATATATATATAGCAAAATTACAAAGTATCATAAATTAAAACATATTCTTCATTCACATTGTAATTATTTCACTCATTTACAAGTTCTTAGATTTACAATAGTAAATTCATTATTTTTCGAAAAATAAGATATAATTACAATTACTATTAATTTTCTAATTAATATGTTGCCTTTTAATATATTTTATGAAATAGTCTAATAATTTTTTAGATAAATACAATTTATGATAAATATATAAATAGTATTATATTATATTACACACATGCATATATATTTGACAAATGCGTATTAAATAATAATTAGATAATCGTGAAAAGTTATGAATTATTTTATTCCATTAATGAGTATTTATTAATTATTACCTGATTAATATTAATACATTATTGATTATTAATAAATGTTTACATAAAGTATATATATATTTAAAATTCTTGTTGCCTTTACATTATTAAAAAATATAATTGAAATCCTTGTGTTAATTCACAAAATATTTAAAATAATTTATAACGATTATTTATTAATTTCTAAAAACATGTTCTCCATTCCATTATTTATGAATATTATAGATTCGAAAATTAAAAAAAGAAAATAAATATTTGTATTATTATGTTAATTATTCTATTCTATTGTCATTTATTGTCATTTAAAATAATTATTTTTACTAATAGTGTAAGGCAATTTTAAATTAATGTTGTTTATAAACTATTTATATAATACTTAGCAGCATTTTATGACAATTTATAAGTTTCTTATATATAGATGATTAAATAATCTGTCTTAGAATGTTAAAATTATATAAATTATTGTAATCATTGATATTTATATTTATCAGTATTTTTTGTATGTCAATAATTTTTAAATCATCCTATACAAAATTAATCCATCTATAATTAAAATATATTTTATCATACTTTTATTCGATTACTTATTAAAGTGGTAAGTGACAGTATCAGAAAAACTGTATAGTTTAAACTAAGATTCGAACAATTTGCTGTAAGTGAGATGTATAGCAATTACTATATTGTAATTAGAGAAACTTATAATAGACATTTAAACCAGTAATTATGCAACAATCCAATAATATATCAGAAGCCATGAGCAATTACATTAACAGACTTTTATTATATTAAAACATTATTATGTTATTTCTAGTATTTACAATGGAATATCTACAATGGTCAGTATCGTCAGTTATATATCAAAATTTTCACTTACAATTAATGTATATAATATGATATTATATTACGAAAATGAAAAAATTGAAAAGTTAGAGTTAAATTTATTCAACGTGATCAGATGATACTAAATAAAATTGTATGTCATTTTAAGTGTCATGTACTCCTTTCCTAACTGTCTCTCTCTCTCTCTCTCTCTCTCTCTCTCTCTCTCTCTCTCTCTCTCTTTCTCTCGCACTCTCACTCCCCCTCATTCTCAAAGAAAAAAATGATAATATAGTACTATACCAATTATTTTAAATGAATGTATAAAGGAATTGAATGAGCGAAATAATGTATGATTATAGCAAATAATTATTGGCTCGTAAGGATATAATTTCAATATATCTCTTAATCTTCCTTATTAAATTATATTGAGGAGAAACTAATGAGAGAAAGACGAATATATTAATAGATATGTGTAATAAGACGAAGAAGACTGAATTTGCATATCTTTGGAAATAACAATAAATTAGGATGATATACTTTCAAATTCTATCCGTAAGAAAATAATTGAATTTCAATATAAAACCGATTTTGAATATAAAAATCAACAAGTATGAAAGGGTAAAATATAGAAAATATTCATATTTAATTAAGAATTAAGTTGAGGCTAAATCGTTAAATATACATAAACATAATTCAGTCATTAATCTTCACTGGGAAAGGCAAATGTGATTATTGAAGAAAGCACTTCTGGCTCACTTGTGGTCACTGTCGTACCGTCGATAAGGCACAAAAACATATCTCCCCACACAAATATGATAAAAACAATAATCAAGATAAAATTTATGCACTATTAACCTTAAAATTGTCGTTTCGCTTCATGCATGGATGCCACTAATGAAATATATCGCCTTAAAGTTCCTCATGACCGTTTGACCAAACTCGCCTCGCACCACTGATTCCAGTTCCGGCACTTTCGCGCGTCACAATCACCTAAGCACTTGACAGCTTAAGAAGCGGATCACCCTAATCAGAACGCGCACTCGCAACCTTCACAGGCTAACAAAAACTAAAACGCGAAAAACGGTTACTCGTATAGCGCGGGTGCGCGACGCTAGTCCTGGCAGATGCTTCACGGCCTTTTAGGGCTCAGGTTATTTCATTATCGTGAACGAGATAACTGGCGTTATGGGATGAGTTATTTCTATCGTTACGGCTTCTTTTTCCCTACGTTCATGTCTGGGAAACAGAAGTACCGGGTGCGATAACAACAACGTTCGGTCGCGAGAAATGTACTGACTCGCCACCGGTTCGACTCGGTCTTTAGCGGCTTGGCATCGCGTTGGCGGCACGAAAGAGTGAGTGAGACGCACAGACGCACCGTATGCGTTGGTGGTGGGGATCGTGTGCGAGCAGAGGGAGACTCGCGGGGAAGGGAGAGCTCGGATGCTAGACCGAATGGGATGCACAGTAGATAAGATAGGAATGAGAGAAGGAGAGGGAGAGAGAGAATGAGACTGAGAGAGAGAGAGAGAGAGAGAAAGAGAGAGAATGAGCGGGAAAGA
>NW_011948414.1:1325554-1410789 GCF_000503995.2 Ceratosolen solmsi marchali | reverse complement strand
AGAAAATAGTTACGGAAAAAAGGAAGTACTTACTGTAATGCTGAAGCGTGAGCAGTCCTATGATTGATTAATTTATTGTACAGGGCATCGATCCTTTATCAAATTGAATCCTTATTCTCTTAAGATGTAATAATACGTAACCTGAGAAATGTAAAAAAATAATCGACTTTCTTATAAATGATGAAATTCGTCACATATTGTAAAAATCCGCTTCTCATATTAGGAATTCATTATCGAATTAGCCATTTGATTAATTATTTGATGAAAGAACTAATGAAAATTATTATGAAGAAATGAGTTATCTCGTAAATGCAGTTTTATCATTAGTAAGATCGATTTTAAAAACAATATACAGATATGTTTTAAAATTTTTGACTAAATATCTATCAAAATTTTTAATATAGAAAAACTAGAATATCAGAATCTTCTTAAAGCACAGAAATGACTATAACGGCCATTTATTATTATGTATAATTCCATTATAGAATATATTTATATATATTACACCCGTATACGTGGGTGTATTTACACATCTATATTTTTTTAATTAATTTTACTTGCTGAAGTTTAATATTTTTTTCAATATTCATAACTGATAACATACAGAAACACATTTCTAGTATTTAACATCATAATAATATTATATCCGAAAATCTATCCGAAAATCTTATAATCTCTTGTACGTATATATTAATATTAATGGTTTATTACTAGGGAAACTATTGTTAAATAATTTAAGTGCAACAGTCAGGTATTAAAGTTTCATAAATTTTTTCTTATTATGATTGCAAAAATTAAAAATATAATTAATAATTACTTTCATAATAGATAATAATACGTATCATTTATTAGATGTGTTTAATCATGTGCAAAACCATAAAATTACTGTTTGTTATATTTTCCATAATATTACGACTATAGTTACAATTGTGTTTAATTAATATTTTATCATAATATAAATATCTGAAATAAATATCTGTGTATATAAACTTTAATTAACATCTACATTTATGAAATTCATATGAATAATTATAAACGATTCTTACCTGAAAATGTTAACATTAATTTAAAATAGATATTCAATTAAATAAACCCATCTTAATAAATCCCCTTGGATACTTCTGTTGTTGAAATAACAAAACAATTTATATATAATATATATGTATATTTTTCAAGAATTTCAACTGTTTTTAATAATTTTAATATAAGACTTTAAGAATTCATAACACAGGTCGTGTAATCAGTATGCAAATACTATTTTCTATGTTTAACATAATCCATCCTAATACCTTAATTATATCGTACTTTTGTAAAGTCTAACTTAATATTAAGTTCCCACTTTCATCTTCTTTATTTAAGTAAAGCAGCCTGTATTATATAAAAATTGACTAAGAATATTAAATATTATGTGATATTATTTTGAACATTAATAAATATTATTGTAGATATAATATTTAAACAAAATTTATCTAGCTTATAAAAATAAAATTATACATAAATATATATGATTGAAAATAAAGTAATATAATTATCTACAAATTCTTAACCAATGCAAAACAGTATAATTTAAAACAATGTTGTGTTACGGTTGAAATAATATACACATAAATTGAAAACTATAATTTAATTAAAATTAATGCAATTAACTGGAGCAATGAGGATAATAAGAATAGAAATTCAATAAAAGCAACAGACTAAAACAAAGGCAATTTTAAAAAGTTGGAGAAAAGAATTCAAACAAAATCTGAAAAATCGATAACAACTGCAATCAACAACGATTGGTAAAGGTGATTTTGAGAAAATTGGAATAACTTTGAACAGAGATGGGAAATAGTCTGATCGACAATTTCAAATACTCAAAAAGAAATTCTAATAAAAGCAAAAATGACTACGGAAACTTTAAAAAATCGAAAGGAACATGAAAATTCATTGTAACAGAGTAATGAAAAACCAACTTCATATTATAGCAGTAATTTTTCGATCATAGGGCCAGTAATATGCAAATATGTTTTATTATACGTTAAAGTAAAGACAAGAAAAACAAATGTAAGATAAGAAGTGTTTTCCGGCAAATTATTAACATATTATAGCAGTTGAAATAAAAGTAGAATCATGACATTTTGTATTTGTCGTATATACATATGTATGTATAAATAATATTTTGTTGGAGTGACTCAAATAAATTTATGTAATAATACTAATTCATATGTTAATAATAAGAATATTTTCATTTTACTACATATTCATAAAATTTTTTACTAATAAACTAATAAATATTCAACTACATTTCATAATTGCTTATCAATATTGAACAGAAGTAGAACATTTTAATTTGAAACAATAAAATGATTATATGAAAACGAAGTAGAAAATAGTCTGTAGACAAAAAAATTTCTAATAAAATAAAGACGAGTTAAATGTGGTATTTAAGTAGAAAATCGGGGAAGACTATAAACATTGGGAGAAAATGTTTGAAAAGAAAACATGGAAAACGACTTTTAAGTGTAATGTTGAATGCAAACGGAAAATGTTTGTCAAATAGGATCAAATTGATCAGTACGAGGGTTTGTAATTTTTTAATAAAATTGTTACGAGAAAAATACGACAATAATGTAACAGAAAAATAAATATTGCCCGCTACGTAATATAATGAAATATTTTTCAATATTTACCCAATATTTGAGTAATATTTCATCGAAATATTTAAGTCTATTTTTGAAAATTTAGCTGAATAAATCTGTATTGAAAACCTTATTAATGCACATAAACTTGACGAAGGAAAGGAAAAGAAATAAAAATTTTAACCATTTTAAAGAATTATGTTAATAAATCAGAATTTAAAGATCCTTTAAGTGTGTGTATTTGCGTACGGGCATGTGAAATATATGTATAAGTATATGAAATTAAGAAAAGTTTAGGTTTCATGTCTCTATACGCACGAAAAATAAACTGAAAATTTTTATGTTATAAATAAATTTTAATAATCACATAAAAATTATTCATAATATTTTTATATAAACCATATTTTTTACAGTTACTTAGTTCACCAATATGCATTATTTATGACGTTTTGCATTACTAAGATTGATATCTAAAGACATAAAATTAATTTGCCAATAATTTTTAAATTTTTTCTATAAAATAGCCATATTTTTTATAATTACATATTAAAATATAAAATATTTCCTAATACAATAGAATATATTTCATTAATC
Organism: Ceratosolen solmsi marchali; assembly: GCF_000503995.2. NCBI lineage: Eukaryota > Metazoa > Arthropoda > Insecta > Hymenoptera > Agaonidae > Ceratosolen > Ceratosolen solmsi. The sequence continues at coordinate 1,407,574 of NW_011948414.1, read as the reverse complement.
TTTCAATATGTTTGGGAGGAATATTCCCAAAGGCTTAACACTTAAGACGATTTTCAGCAATCATTCCCACAAAACATTTACATAAATAATATAACAATAATGGAAAAGAAAAAGAAAAAAAAGATAAATTCTAGATTATTATAGTAGAAAAATGATAACGATAAATTTGAAAAGTGATCTTATATTAAAAAATTAGTAATGATAAATTTATTATATAGTTCAATGTTAAAGTAGAAAATACGTTTAAGGAACAGCTAGTTTATCACTAATAAAACTAATTAACAAAGGTATAACTTATAAAAAACAATAAAATTAAAAAAGTATCTTAAAAATACAGGGGATAGAAGAATAGTGAGAAAACAACAAGACGGAAAAGAACATTTGAATAGGGATAAAGTGGATATAAGAGGGGAAAAATGATAAATAGTGAGTAAAAGCGAGGTAAAAGGAGACAGTGATCAATAGAATTAGATAAAATGGTCGCAGAAAGATGGAAGAAAGCCGAAAGTAAGAAAAAGAGCCTAAATATGAAAGAGTGAGAAGGAAGAAGGAAATAGACAAGAAGAGGTGTAGTTGGGGCGCTGGTAACATAAGCGGAGATTGGCTGCACGAGCCCCGAAGCACTCTTCCTTCGCGATCTTTCTTTCTCATTCTGTCGTGGCTCGGTTCACTTGGCAAGGCTAAGAGAGAGCGAATAAAAGCGCGGAGCGAAAAACCGAGCGTCGGGTAGAGTTTGCAAAAGTATTCGCCGACGATGACTGCGAGGGGTCCCAATTCTTTCTCCCCATTTTTAGCTTTCTTCTCCTTCTTCTTCCTCCCCCTCTTCTTTCTCGCTCTCTGTTCCTCCAAGTGAATGGGAGTGAAACCTTTATCGTTTTTACCTACGAAGCTGGGAAACTTGCTTCTGTTGTTGCTGAATGCTACCTCGTACGTAACATTCTCTACAATAGCAATGCTACTGCTTTGAATGGGACTATTTTTGTTAGCATTGTGAAATACTAGAGGATTTCTCTCTCTCTCTCTCTCTCTCTCTCTCTCTCTCTCTCTCTCTCTCTGCTTCACCCAGCCTCCCCCTTTTTTTTCTACCGTGTTAACGTGTCATCCTTTTTTAACATTAAAAATTTTCATTTGTAAGCCTATTACTATTGATGAAAGAGAGACACGCGACTGAAAAATTAATCTATGCAATACAGAGACGTCTAATTTTGTATAAAAAAATTGCAGAACACAAACCATTTTATCGGTATAGATGATATTTTATTCAATCATGGAAATACGTTAGAACTTGCTATATTTGCAATTTTTATAAATATTTAAGATATTATGTCGTTTTCAAGTTTTCCTCTTTAAATCGTATAAAAACAAAAATTTTATTTTAAACTTCAATCACGATTCTTCTACAATAATTCTTATAGAAAATTATTAAAAAAAAAAAAAAAAAATGTAGAAACAAAATTAATAAGATATCTGAGGTAAATATTTACTGAATACATATTTTTCTATATGTTTTAATCAGCAAATTACTTAAATCGTCAATTGCGATATTTTGCAATTTGAAATGTAATTATTGTAATAGAATGTAATAATTGAAATTACGTTGAGTAGTGCGTATTGTAAGATTAATAACACTACTATAAAAATCTCTAAAGAAATGAAGATGAAAGCTACAATGCAACAAAACTTTCAATAATTAATATATCGATGCTCGATTGTTACTTATATCTATACGTATATGCATATTTATTTATTTGGTTAATTTAAATTTCAATAGAAACAAGCTTAATTATGATTAGTTCTTGGCCTTACCGTTACCAAATAAAGCACTAAAATCCTATTTTGACATAGTTTATATTAAAGTGTATATGTATTTATGTACATTCACTGGGATTATGCTGTTACTGATCCGCTCACCTAGGTTTAATCTTCATAACTCTCATACTAAAGCGTACATTACAATTAAAAATACGAAATCAAAATTTCTAACTCGTTCTACAAGGTCAATGAATGTGATATATCAAACATATAAATGCTATATAATTCTTTCGTTTCTTAAATAATCAAACGGCCAATAAATTATAAATAATTGAATTGGGTTATAAATATTATTGAGTATAATTAACTAAATTTTAAATAAGTTTTTTTTTTAAATAAATATTATTTTATTAATAGTTTTCAATTGATCAATCAATCCATCAAAATATAAAGTAGTATTCGATAAATAGAACTTTCCTAAAATTCTTTTATTTACAACGAATGAAGTTTTCTACTAATTCTGTAATATTCTCTCTAAACCCAATTGTCATTTATTAGTTTGAAAAATAATTATTCTATTTTTTTATATAAATAAAATAATTTATAAGGAAACGAACGGAATAAATGCAGTATAATAGCCGATACTTGATTGTCCAATTTTTTTAAAAATAATTTATCACTAGTACAATTGATGAACCATTAAACATGAAATTTTATCTAACATTTCTTCAAACATTGATTATTTTACGAATATTCATTACCAATATATCCTCAAATAATCGATATTTTATAAATAATATATTTGAAGTATAAAGTATTTATTCATAGTTGTCTGTACGTTAACTAGATCAATTTTTTTAAGTCAGTAGATCAAATAACACAAATAATTATTAATCATTTTTTGATTTCACCAACTACCTTAACTTTCGATTACATTATACGAATAAAAAGATAGTTTAATAGTTTCACTATTTGCCTATTCACTATTTCCAATCATGCACAAACAAATAATTTATTATGAATTGCATTTTCTACTGCCTTGCCTTTGCAAAATGCAATGAAATAAAATTAATTAATTAGAATTTTTAAAGTGAATATATTGAATAAAGAGTTTCCTTACATTCAAACATATGGAAATATACATTGAAATATCCAAAATATATTAGCGTCGCTCGAAAATATTAAAATGAGTTTTGTATTTTAGTTAATAGCTCTATAAAATAAGATTATAATCATTTCAATGGCTATGGTTTATGTGAAAAAACATTTTTTTAGTATTGTTGTAAAATGTGCTTTTTTTTATATTTCACCAAGAACGCTTTGTTTAATCAACAAATTATACGTAATTTATATGCAATATTAAATAAATTTTTTTTATACTTTTCATATCCTCTGAGCAACCTTTTTTAAACGATAAATTGTTGACTATTTTTATAAGTAATTTACATTTGTCCAATACTTCAGAATGTATATTTGTAGAATATCAAATTCTAGTTGAAATAGATACAAATTAATGTGTTATCTAATCAATAAGAGTGTATAGAATTTATAAGGTAATGTCAAAATTGATAGCATATTATAAATTACAATGATGAATCTATTAGAAATTTAGGATAATATTTTTAAATTCAATAATGATTAACAAATTTTTAATATGAGATTAATAAATATATTCTTTTTGCTAATTAGTATGAAGAAAAGAAAGCTTTTTATAAATCGGGCCATAAAGAAACTTATTATTTGTTCATAAGTCATGTCAAGTACTACTGGATTCATGTACTTCGAAAGTGGTTTTCCAGTTAACTGAGATTGTAGCGACATTTGTATTCTTCCTGGAAAAAAACTGCGATATAAAAACAAAAAGAAGAAGAAGAAGAAGAAGAAGAAGAAGAAGAAAGCATAGTTCATGTAACAAACCATGCATACTCGTAGAGTGAATCAATTCTTTGTCATTTCTTTCAATTGTCATTTAAAGTTTATTCGTTAACAATTATTTGAATAAAATAAAGATGTTTGTATACGTAATGCACTTTAAAGTGGATAGAATGGTTTCACATTCTATTATTAAATAATAAAGGATTCATAAATAGAAAATTTAAAAAATTGTTTAAACACTTTAAGCATAAGTATGCACAAATAATGGATTAGAGTACGTTTAAATGTTTTTATAAATTGGTCTTTAAGCATTTAAAATGACTGAAATACCTTACTTACAACAAATGATCATAAAACATATAAATAACTTATTAGATTGTCATAATAGACTTTATAATGATACAACAGTGATACTAATAATTATTAATTCAATATTTCTTTCGTCGTTAATTTATACGAATGCTAGTGGTTATTTAAAAAGTCGACTGTATCTCTTTACTCATCCTAATGGATACCAAAAAAATATCTTATTAAGATAAGCATTGACAGATTAATGCAACCGAACTTAAATCTCCATCGATTGGAGCTCGATGAATCGTTAATAAGCAGATGCCAGAACTCTTCGATTAAATTTGAAAAAAAAAAAAAAAGAAAACGAAAAATTCGGCGGGAGCAAAACAATTTATCACGCATCATTCGTATTTAATTCGTCGGGATATCATGCAAGCACTTTATTTATCAGAATGATTGATCTTAATTTGCGGGAAAATTGATCTAACGACGACGAGACTCGTGCGCGTGTCTGCGCTTAAGAGAGCAACCGAGCGCGAGTCGGCACTTCAATGTGTGCACACACGCGCAAGGGGATAAACCGGAGCCATCGAGGGGATGCTGCATTCATTTAACGTGGAGTCAGTGAGCCTGGGATGAGCATGGAAGGCGATCGATCTTTTCGCGGATTTCCACTTTAATCGAAACCAAATACAGAAGGTTGCACGATTTTCGGCGTAACGGTCAACGTGCGTTGACGTTTGGGAATCCCCGTCAGAGACCTATTATTTTATTTTTTTTTATTAACCCACTGATGTCTCTTGTCCTCTAATTAGACAAATAAATTGGAATAGTCAAAATTGGCATGGGTGATTAGATAAATCGGAGCTTTAAATTACAACTGATTGACGGACGGGCAAAGTACAAAAACTGATTTCCTCCTTTAAACATTTGTATGGATTATATCGATTATGGAATGTAGATCGGCCATGAAATGTAAATGACTAATAATTTGCTGATTTAATAGTGCGTGTAACAATTTCAATAATATACGAAAAAATTTAGATAAGTTTTTTTAAAAAAAGTTGGATTAGATATTCAGTGGAAGAAAATGTGTTTTATTGAAAATGTAAGTGCAAATATCTTTTCAATTGTAATAAATTGACTTAAAATCATGAGATTTAGGAAAAAAATTTGAGGCGTAAAGGCAAGAGTAAATTTTTTCATAAAACAACGTTCCATAATCGCATAAACTCATTAGAGTATTTGTATTGCTATTGTAGTATTGCTTTTTCCATGAGAAACGGCATATTTAATTATGTAAACTTTGTAAGCAAATATCTATGTAAGCGAATTTTGGAGAATTAGCATCTGATCAAGGATAATTATAAAGATCATATATAAATAATAATTTATTATAACTCTTTCCTTTTATTGCTCGTAGTAGCTGCTATTGTACAATGAAATGGAATAAAGCAATTAATGAGAAATTTTTTAGTGAAAGTATCGAATATTGAATTATCTGGTCTATTCAAATATATAAATTTCATTCAATTCATGATAATGGAACACAATGCCGACTAATCGGTCAAATTTCTGGATTTGAATGATTTTTAAATATATTGCGTATAATTATTATCTACACAAGAGAAATTATTTCACGACCAAATAATTTCTATTGTTAAAAATCAATTATGATGAGGTCAAAGAAGTTTATAATTCATAAAGTGACCATTTTTTATTTTTTCAGATAAAATTAATTAGATATTTTTAGAAACAGAAGGATTATGCAGAGTATTTTCCACTTGAAGTGTAGCCATCTTCTTTTTCTGTCGGGGGGGGGGGGGTAAGTAGATTTTCCAACAGCCGAAAAAATTTGAACGACGAATCGCTATTCGCTACATCACAGCAAAAATCTCGTAGATCATACATTATACAATTTGACGACAATTTGAATGTGCCTTAAGAATTTGTGAAAACCCCCTTCTAAATGTTGATAATATATAAAATATTTCGATACGTATATAAATAGGTTAATATTGTAGAATATATTAAATTGTTCCATAAATTGTAAATTATATATATTAATACATAAAATAATAAATTTGATAAATGTTGTTAGCCTATTATATACCAAAAAATTTTAATAGTAAATTTTTAAACGAACCGGGGTGTATTATAAATTCATTTATTATAAGAATATGTTATAAGAATAATTTTTTATATTTTTACTAGAAGAAAAGTAAATGAAGTAGCTTTTTTTGATTCGATTCAATTCGATGAGCCAGAGGAATTCTTGAGAAATTAAATTAAATCTGCTTTATTTCCTGTCTTGAACTGCCAATGTTTCGATAGCTTTAATTTATCGCCCACCCTAGCAAGGAGCTTAGGAACGATTTAAGTGGAAGGATTGTAGAAATACAGTGTGTGCTTCTTCGATAAATATGGTTTCTTATGGTTTATTTATAATTATAATATTGATGTGTTGGAATTATGAGATGGAAAGATGTTTGCTATGTTCAATCACGAAGATGGTTTATCTACCCGAAATGATCCTTGATGTTGATGATATTGTTTTTGATTTTGTTAGGATCAGCACCTGATTATGCACGCTCCTTATTAGTGAGTGTGATTTGTGCTATTAATAATAGCGTGCGTGCTATTATTAATAGGACTGGCAATAATTACGTGTCTTAGACTTGTTTTATTAACAGAGATACCGTAGCCTTGACCTGATCCTATGATGAGTAGTTAACCATAACGAATGCTCCCTGGTGTCTCCACTTAGACAGCGTTTGTGTCTGTGTTGTCCCCACTAATAAAGCCTCTGACCACGGCCTTTCCACTTAAGGAACGCCCCTGTTTTTGGTATCTCCAATCAGAGTGCCTCTATCCTTGGCGTGTCCAATCAGAGCGACTCTGGCTTTGGCGTCTCTACTTAGAGCGCCTCTATCTTCGGCGTCTTCAATTAGTGAGCGCCTCTGTGTGATCGTGGACTTTAGATTTTTTTCAGAGGTTCGATGACCGTTGAATCTTTTCACCAGATGTCTAATGATTTGGGTTTTTCCCAGATGTCTGACTCTCCCGAGAAGTTTCCGTAATCTCGAACAAAATCCAAAAGCTTAAAGCAAATATTTTTTTGTAATTTATTTTGTAAATTGATCGAAATAAAGTTCAAAAAATTTATTATTGTCACTCAAAGCAAAGCCATAATTTTTCAAGCCGCTATTCTCACTCAGATATTCGTTTTCACTGGAAAAAGGATTTGTCGAAGACTAGTTGATGGATGGAGGTGCATTATAGCTCCATTTCTTCTGAACAATATCACTTGATATTTTCTCTTTTACATATCTTATAAAAAGTGAACATTATATTAAACATGAAAATCTATTAAGTGTTATAAAGTGATAAATGTTGAATATATAAATTAATAGGTATGCTCAAATTAGCGGTGTAATTATAAATTCAAAGGTGGTATTCATCATTCAGTAACTAAGTGAAAGATAAATGAATGTTCATTCATCTTCAAAATAAATCCATGTGTGGTTCCCCGAAAGTACAAGATAATTTTTCTGACTTTTACTTTAAAAAATCATCATTTTCACCATTCTAACCACAATTATTAAACACAATTGTTAAAAGCAGCATAAGCATTTTTTCTTCATTTACTCAATCAATCGAAAACTATTAATTTATTTGAAATCGAGTTTATTAAGTAGATGAGCCGTCAATCCAGTTAACTAAATAATAAATTATTTACAAAAGTACTATCGTACGTACAACTACGAAATAGTAATTTCATTAATCATTGTAAAAGTTATGCTTTTAATAAAATATATTTTTGTGTTAAGCTTTGATATGTTTTTGCTGACTTTTAAAAAATCAAAATAAAAATTATAAATCTGAATTATAATTAATATGTAATAAATTATTAATTGAAATAAATTTATTTTCAATGCATATACATTTTAATTTATGTAAATGTTGATTTAAATAAGTAATTTTGCTTATCTTTTGTATTAATTTTAAATATTTGTATTAATACTTAAATAAACATATATTCGATAATATCGCAACTTTAGGAACCAACAAAATAAATAAATAATTAAAATTTTTTATTATTCTGTTTAAAATTAATTGTATTTTCAAAGTTCTACAATAAATATACGTAGGTGATGAATTATGTAATAATGATATTTACATGTGTAATATAAAGAAATGATGTAAAGCTCTTTCAATATATATAAACATACATATGGGTATGTCACAAACATATATATATATATATATATATATATATATATATATATATATATATATATATATAATAAAATATTTAATTTGTGTGAATGAATAATTATAATGATATTTGCTCAAATTTATTCTTTAACAAATTATGAAATATTGAATTTATTGGAATATGAAAAAAGGTAATTATTTATATTCCACTTTGAGTGAAGAATAAGAAGAAAAACTAGAAAAATTGAGAAATTCACAAGTATTTGAAGTGCTAGCGAGGGTCTAATAACTACCACGGCTGTCCTTGTTAGTTGTATCAACCAAATTGTCTCTCAAGTATTGCTGTTCGCATGAGATAACGCTACTTTCACTTCAACAACTTACCCACGGTGAAAGTAAGTATTTTGGTGTCTAATGATTTACAAAAATTTACAAATATCATCCATATGGATAAAATACTCGATTCAGTGAGAAAAGAAATAATCACAAGGCACGTATTTATCGAACGAAAACTCAACTCGTGAAGCGATCAGTCGATTTAACTAAGGAATGCGAATGAAAAAAAGAAAGAAAAAGAAGGGGATGAGGGTTCGATTGATACTCTCTAACAAGCCATGATTTCCAAGAAAAATAATCGTTATTGCTTGAAACGAGTTCTTGCACATCCTCTGCATATTTCCCCTTCTTGTTCCTTCTTCTTCCTATTTATTAGTTTTTTATTTTTTTTGATCATTGGTGTGTGAATGGTCGAAAAATAAAAGAGATATGAAACATGAATGAAATCGGTGGTACACCGCACAATATTCTCATTGATAACAAATTTTTCATTGCCATCCGTGCGCTTTTTTTCTTCATCGTTTATCTATTCTTTTCCATATCCAGATCTGGCTTTGTCTCTGTCTTTCTTCTTGCTGTTTTCCTCTCATCTCCACAAAACTGTACAAATCTAAGCATAAAAAATATTCACAGTATGCGCATGCGCGTACCTTCATAAACGGTTACACACATTCATATGAATAAAGCCGCCTGAACGATTCGCGGTAAATTTGCTGAGTAATCGATGATTTGGTTATATATCCGTGACATGGTTTAAAGGGATGCTGCGACGTTATATCCGAGAGATACACGTGTCGGTGTGTCCTATATATACTGTACATATACATACAAGTATTGTATGACTACAGGAAGCTGACAGGATCTCGTTCGTTACGTACCTTTGTTTCAGACGCACATCCGTTTCTCTTTCTATCACAAATATCTAAATAAAATTGACATTGACATAAAAATTGCAAATTTAAAACTACTAATTACATCCCGTTAATATCCAATGTTTCATGAGATAATATATAATTTACAAATATATTGAATAAATATATATTTGTTAATCCATGAATTATAAAATAATCGAAATATATACCTACGTATACATTACTATACGTACGTTTTTATGCGAATATATAAATGTTTTAATTTACGAAAAGATTGTTTTTCATATTTGCACGCGCGCGCGTGTGGGTGTTTGTGTATGTGTTTCGAATACATGGGCGGGCATGGAAAAGTATTAGAATAGTTTATTAGAGCTTATCGTGCATAACTATACATATTGATAAAAAATACATGTTATACATATATAATATAGAACTATAAATTATTCTATTTGTTATTTTTGCCATTTACTTTAAATACAGTCCCAGGATATTTCTATATCTATATATATATATATATATATACATATATATATATATATATATATACCATTAGTTCAAGTTTAGTAAAAAAACTATATGTATTTTATATATCATGTAAACTATCTTGATAATAAGATCTGTAGAAGAGATGCATTTCTTACCTGAATAAGACAGGTCATCGACTTTAATACATTGAGTAAGCAATTATTTTTTAAAATGAGATATCTTAAAAATAATGAACAGCTTAATAAGTATGAAGTTGTTTTTTAAGCATAAATATTGAAAAAATCTCTTTGTCGCCTTTAATTATTGATCTATAAAGATTGAATTTACAGTATAATAAAATATACAAAACTAACGTTGTTTCTATTATTTATATTAAACTTGTCTTGATTTATATATTGTATCCATAATTTCAGTGGTAAAACGAATTTTCAATGATAACTCTGTATTTTTTTATTTAATTAGAAAGTCGTTTGCCATACAACTATTAATTCACCAGGGAAGAATTTGTACCTCCACCCAACCTTCTGTGCTCATTCTGTATTTCTCCTTTCTCTTCTCTATCCCTCGCATTCATATTCTTCCTCATATTTTACCATTCGATCAGACTAATCTAGTAGTTTAATTGAGCAATATTCTAAGTAAATTCGTCAGTGTCTGAATCATAAACGAAATCAATGCAAAATTATATCTATTGTATTATTATGATTACTATTAGTCTATAAATGAACACGGCATACTTCACTTATGCCGCCATTTCTCTCATAAATCCCTTGAAAAATAAGAAATCGACCAATTTCCGTTATTTCAATACATTAAATTCTATCATAAAATTCATAATCATAAAATCTATTACATACATAGTGTATTTAATAATCATTAATTAGTACTGTCAATGTAATATTGCTGATTCTTATTTAACTTGCGTTTGCTATCAATCGACACTGTTCTTTCTCACTTCCACATATGCCCTTACAAAATGCCTCCTAGTATACCAATACTTTTCTTCGCGAGTACTCAACTGAAATTTCTTTCAAATTAAAGTTTAATTTGGCTCAGACGCAACACGTATCTGCACATTAAACGCCCTCGTTGCCCTCTTCGTAATCAACTAACAAAAACGTTACGTAATAAATATCGTTTGGAAATTTCGACGAATTGAAATCCTGTCTTGGAGCCGCCTAGCAGAGGATTCCATCTATTTGTATTATTTATTATGTATGTTTGGATAATTAAGATCTTACTCATTGGTATTGACGCTGCTATTGTGCCTTTTTCATTTCTCTCTCTCTCTCTCTCTCTCTCTCTCTCTCTCTCTCGAATACAACAAATATTCGGCGGATACTCCATTTTCTATTGCATAACACATTATAAATACGTTGTTTCTTTGTTTTCTCATATTTTCACATCAACAGTGGCAGCTAATATCAAATGTGAAATAGCATAGGAAAAAGTCATAATGAAATTTACTGATATTCGATTGTTGACCTCAGAATCCAGATTTTCAAGTACTCGATATAACTCCAATCCACTGAATGCTCATGTAGTGACATAATTTTTCCAAAGACACTCTACTTTACAATTGTAAACAATCCAACTCCACAAAGTCTTTCTTTTTATTGATTTATTATTTCCAATCATTCTTTGAGTTACCGCGAGTAGACGTTTCCAATGCTCTTTTTCGCTGCTATACACAATTAAGCTGATGCTTTCTTCTGTCTTTATGTACATACTCGGTTAATTGCATTCCATGTTTACGAAACGAAAAAATTCGCTAAATATTGTTAGCTCACACTGACATGAAAAAAAAAAAAACTGATGGCAATCGCATCCGCACCCGCTATTACTATTCTTCAGTTTGTGGAACTTGAACATCAGAATTCGTAATATCAGTGATAACATTGCATTTTCCGATGTTCTATAATTGTCGAATATTTTCCATAATTACATTTTATATAATTCAATTATTACATCCTATAATGTTTTTATTACTCTATAATAAAAAGGTCGTTTGTCATATAAGTATTGACATTCAGGGATTTGCCTTAATTTTAATGAAAGTATTGTGATTTGCCTCGATTGAGCGTCGCACTGGATTGATTAAAGTAACCAAAGTCAGCAATATGATTTAAAAAACTTTGGGTAAGCATTCCACTGCACAGGAAATTCTACTTAATGACTGCTAAAAATAAATTATAAAATTTAATTGAAATAATATTTTATTTCAAAACAATTTCTCTTTATCAATGAGGGAGATTAAGTTTTTAAATAATTGATTTGTTATTAATTTATTTAATTTATTTTGCATTTGAAATTAATTTTGTGCGTATACCTTTTGAATGTTTCTATAAATAGAGATAACAGTATGTCTATCAGTGTAGTTAAGAGAGTATGAGTTTTCGAGAAGCGTTATAGTGGATGGAAAATTTATTAAACGTATTAAAAAGGGTTTACTAATATATATGCTTGTATTATATAGATATAAGTGTATATGTATACGTGCCCGATATGAAATGATGTTAATTTGCTTTAACAATAATATATAAATTATTTATCATTGTATTATCATATTCAGAATTCTCGACATTTTTTTGAAAATGAAATAGAACACGTTCTATATATTATTATTTAAATATTATTGAAATAATTGAAATAATATTAAAGTGCATTGAGTCACCCGTCTTGCTTTAGTGGTTTGACAAGGTTTTTTTTTATTTTTATTAATAAATGAAATATGTAAGAAATTATTTTCAATCGAATTCATTTTAAGAATTTCTAAAACAATTCTCAAAATGACAATCACAATGGTATGCGTAATGGCAATTAATGATTTTCTACATTTACTTATTTTCTGTATTTTTTATTATAAATTTCTCAAATGGAGCACGATAATTGACGATAATAGTTCATTTAAATATATTTTCTCATCGAGGTATATAAGGTAAAGGGATATTTTTCTAAAAATTTTAAACTTTTGTTTACATATAAAATTGGATAATTATATGAAGAACATATGTCTATTCATAAAATTAATTCATACATTAACTACATCTAAAAATTCTGCAATAATATGAATTTGAATTTATAATAAACGTATATTTACAAAGTCGGTTTAATACGTATTATTTGTATTAATACTGTTTCAATGTATACTTAAATGAAAAAATTCGAAACATTTTAGCTGAATATAAAATAAAGTTTTTGCTTTATCATAATTAAATACATATAAAAATAGAACGCAATAGAGATATTTTAAGTTATTGACTGAAACACAGTTATTTTTCATTACTATACGAATTTATTACTATATGAGTATATACTATATGAGGAAAAATTTAAACAGCAAGTTACATATAAAATAAATGGTATATTTATTAAAGGTAAATATTGAAAATATTAATTAAAAGAAGTAGTCTTGATTATTCTATTATAGAAATGGTAATTATTTATAAAATTGTAAAATGTATGTAAAAGCTGCATTCCTCCGTTATGAATTGATGTTTATGTTTCGTTACTGTATTTTTATTTTATTCGACTAACAAATAATTGATTTTATATAATTTTCTTTATCAATTTTCTGCGAAATTCTTTTTCACTTCATATCAAATTCATCATCAATATCATACTTGTAAATTAAATTTAACAAAGAATATAATTCCTCTTTTCCAAAGCTTTTCAATTCACCAGTCTTATCGAAATATTAAAAATTTATTATTAATTTAAATGATTAACTTCGTTAAATAAGAAATTAATTTAATTAAATTATACTAAAAAATCTATATCACAGTTTGAAAATTCATATTTATATAAAAATTAAAATAATTATAAAATCTGCTCATAAATCTTATCCTAAACATTATCCTATAACTTTATTTTCAAATTTATGAAAAAGTGTAAGAATAGATTGAATACGTAAATTTGTTATATCAGTGTACATAAAAAATTTTGTGTTCGTCATACAAATATGTATTGTTAAAAGGGTAATTTGTGATACAATATGTAATCAACGTCTCTTTCAACTTATAAAATTTGTGATCTTTTAATATTATCACATTTATAATTCAGATACATCTTTTCAAATTAATAATCTATTATTCTAGATGTTTTATTAAAATAATTGAAGAAACTTAATAAAAATCGTCAATTTTTTTATCTAATTTATATATTCAGGTCATGTTGTCAAATAAAGATATTTTTAATTCTAATGAAAGTATTGTTCCCAACATATAAGAATATTTTGTATAATTTTATATTCCCAGTTCTGAAGTGCTATAATATTTTATTTTTGACATATGAAAGTAATTAATGTTAATATATATATATCATGGAACTATGTGTATTATTATAATTAAAGAAAATAATAAGGTATTCTATTGTTTATAAATTATGCATTATTTTTATAACAATTAATGAATTGCATATTAACGTTTATCATTTTATATTTTATGAGAAAATTTATTTATATTTAGCTTATCTTGCAAGTAAGAAATATATTCTACGACAGTTTTCATAAGAAATTAGAAATATTTCGAAATCATAAACAATCTAAAATATCACAGGGTTTGCATTTGAATATATAAGATCTAGAAAATATTTATCTCAATAATTAATAATTAATTCATATTATAATGTATAATGCCATTCTACAAATATGACTCTGCAAAATTTTTGTGTTCTGTTAGTTTGAAATTACACTTCCCTTTTTAATAATAAAACTGTAACACTTTGTCGTGTAAAAACATTTCAAATTTATTTTTATAATTAATATAAGCAAATATTTAAAAATAATTAATTATTTTTTTCATTATAAATATTAAGCTTCATTGTCAGAAATTACTGAAATGCATTCAGTTTGTAGTATTAGTGACTGATTAGTGAAATAGATTTGAAAAAAAAGCGGGATTGGAGGTAAATTTTATCTTTTTGCATTTGGATGAATGAATAGTGCTCAATGCTCTAGATTTTCCTGATGAAGCTTATTATATTAATTCATGACCATTCCTATACATTACACATTCAAGAAATTATTTTTCAACTCATGTTAAAATTATTAAATTTTTTCTGTAGTTGTTATATATTTGTTCTAAATTTATTTTATATTTGTTATTTCATCACACATAATAGTATTTAAAATCAGTAATGTTATTTAAAAATATATAAATATATATATATATATATATATATATTCAGTTATATAATTTTACATATAATAAATTATTTAAGTTTTCATGAAATTACTTGTATTCATATAGCACAATGTAGAACAAAAAATTTTATTCATCTGCTAATTATAAGATTGTAATTGCTGATAACTATTTAAAAAGTGATTAGAAGCTAAATAATAGTATTACAAATATAATTTTAATAGTTTTATAATTAGCATTAGAATAGAAATTATCTACATTATACAAAAGAAATTTTTTTAAGAAATCTATACAAATACAAAATATAAATTTATGAACTTTTCATGATAAAGTCAGGGTAAAATCCTATAAAAGACAGCTAAATTTTATATTTAATACTATTTGATTTTATAAAAATATAAGATACGAAAATTTAATAAAAAAATTAATGAATTTTATAATAACTTTATCTGAAAGGAATTGAAAGTGAAAAAATTTTCATTAAAATTATTGTAATTAAATTATTATGTTTAATAATTTAAATGTATTTGTATAAAGTTATATAGTATATATTTAATATTTTAATATAGTATATGTTTCTTAATGTATTATAGTGATCTATCAGATTGTCTTCATAAATCTTTTCGAATAGCATTACAATCTATGTCAATGTAAAAACTTCTAATTAAATATACAAGAATACAAAAATGTTCCAAATTAATTCAATTAAATACTAAATTTTAATTTCATAATACTCTATTACTTTTAAAAGCATGTTTCACTGACATTGTAATTTATTCATAATCATTGTGGCTTTATATTAATTTTTTTCAATAGTAATAATATAATTTGTTTAATTCCTTAATTTCTTTTATGGTGAAAAAGTTTTGTAATAAATAAATGAAGTTTAATAATTCACAATCAATTTTGGAACAACAACCTATATAATGATTTTTATAATATTTAATTTATAACAAAAATAACATGTGATTTCTATAAATTGTAATTACTCTAAAAATAATTATCATTATATAAAATCTATTATATTTGCATATCTATAATATTTTATTCAAAGAAAAAAAAAAAAAAAAAAAAAAAAAAAAAATTGAAATTAAAAACTTAATATAATAAATAATGAAAATATGTGTTCCCTACGACTGTGAACAATGTTCTTAACATATATTTTTACATTGTATTTAAAAATTATGTATTCTTCAATATTTCAAAAAGACTTGTAAATTATTATTGATTTAATAAACTATAAGAAACATACAGAGGAAATATTTTATTATTTTATTAAATAAATTATTAAAATTATTTAAAATAAATATCTTAATATTATTGTAAAATAATTTATAACATACGTAGTACAATTAAAGTGAATTAGATAAATAGATAAACTAATCAATTAGAAAAATAGACAGATTTTTTCTTAAGTACCGATTTTATTAATGATTCTTATAAAGATAATGGATTAAAAATTTTAATTTTAATTAAAAACAAAAAATATATATAAATATATATATTTATTATTTTTAAAAAAATTTACAAGAATATTTGACAATTACTACGCGTATATTTACATAAATATTTTACAAAAGTTAGATTGAATAACCATTAAATTGCATTGATATTTTAAAATAAATTTTTAAACTAAAAAAGTTACTTTAAACTTTATACGATAGTTCAATTGTAATAAAAATCATGAACTACTAGAATCGAAGATCAACGATCAAATATATAAACCTGCATGCATTCAGTCGTAACAAATAATATTTTGCTATATTATTGTGTCATTTAGACCTTCAGTTGAAAAAATATCAGCATATACGATAGTATTATTTTGCAAAAGAAAAAATAGAATTTAATTCAGAAAAATAAGACGAAAAACATAGAGACCCTAGGATATATTTATATAATCCTTAGTATATTAAATGAAAACCCAACATTTAATATAAGCTAGAGCTGAATTAAGCTAAAAAAAAATCTTCATTTGCAATAAGATTTATATGTTTTGTAATAAAGTTAACAGCTCATCCTATTATAAGATTATGAGTTAATTAGTTAACTCAATTAGTTACATAACGTAATCAGAACAAATGATATTTTTATTCAGTTACAATGGAAACTAGTAATTGTGTGTAATCTCATACATACGTATTAATATCAATTATTAAGCCATTGAAATTACTAATGATAGTAACTACTACAATGATAAAATTAATTTTCTGCATAATAAGTACAATTACACACGATTTTTAAGTATTCATTTATTTAACTTGATATTTTAACACTATTCTATCCAATTCTATTGCGAAAAAATTACAACTACAAATTTAAAATTTACGTCGATGATGAATACATATCGGTCCAATAAACCAAACAGTTTTAGAAACGTTTATTACTCTAATTAAGATATTAATACTCTATAATACGTTCAATTCGAGGAGAAATACTTCTATGACAATTTTATAATTTATTATTAAACATTCATTTATAATAATATTATCGAATATTTTGATTTCTTATCCAGATATCATTATTCCGTTGCAGTGCGATTAATAATATTCTCTGACTTTACAAAATGAAGGTAATTACTGTTCAATTTGTTTTACGTCTAGAAAGTTACTTCTTCAACAATAAACGATGATTTTAATCAGATAATTATAAACAATAAATCATGTTTCTCGTATATGTGATAATCTCCTAATACATATGCTAATATCGTTATTTAACTTCTTTCAAATGGATATATATAATATAAATACTTCAATCAACTTATAAAATGCGCCGGGAAAAATGGTATGTGAATAAACTTGATCGTTCGCTGCAAAGTTAATATTCATACAAGTGAAATTCAAACTACGCATGTCTTCTTGGACAATAGTTCACACATGGATAACATTCTATTCGAGCTTATAGCTTCACCTAAAAGTCTACGTATCTCTACTCTAGTGCTGCGATTATTCATGCGCTGCTTTGCGAGTACGTTTAACCACTCGTATTTACGTTCAAGTGTGCATGAATGCAGAAAAGTAAGCGTATATTTGCTTCGGCGTAAGCGATATGCACGTGCGAGCACGTCGAGGTGGTATTATAAAATGTAAGCAGAGGCCTCTATCGTTGAACAATACGTATAACTATAAGTACTGCATGGCCCGGGTAATAAAGATGATAGAGAACTTGGAAGGAGGCAAACGCGTGCGCATGATGTCGCGACCTGACTGCTGGCACAAGATTAATGATAAGCCGCGGGCGATTCAAATATCATGTCCTCTCGAGAGAACGGCGGACCTTTTAAGAACAGCTACAACTGAAGCCGAGGACAAGAAGGAACGGCCTCCTCCACTTGCGAACGTCAAGATAAACCTCAGAGCTAATCGATAGGAGCGCTTAGGTTGTCATTGTAGGACAGTATAGCCGTGTGTCCAATGGCTCTTTGGCCTTTAATCCGTTTACTCCGGCCACTCAATTACTGCTGACACTTTCATACTGGATCGTAAAGAGCATTCATTCCAATGCATAACTCAATGGCAACTTAATCCACTTAATTTCTTGCAAATGGAACTTTGGTCTCGTTGAATCAAGCATATAAAGGGCCGTGATAGCGATTCAGACCAAAATTGACGTATTAGCATATAAATTAAAAATTATTTTTGATTTTTTGATTTTTTTTTTGTATTTTGTTTTTTTTTTTGTTTTGTTTTGTTTTGTTTTGTTTTTGTTTTGTTTTTTTTTGTTTTACTATTAAGACTATTGATTATATATGAAAATGTGCATGTACAACACGAGCATTGGTATATTAGCATCGCGATAAATCCCATTTTCTCACTAAGTGTAATAACGATCGCTTCAATAAAATTCCTTGGACTTTAGTGCCTCTATAAAATAATGCAAATCTCAAAAAGTTACGTCGAGCCATGTACATTCGAATGCAACATAATTTTGTTCATAAACTATTGAATCATAATGTATCATAGTGTGAGTAGACGAAAAAAATTATTTACCAATCACAAGGAAATTTATGAAGTGCCCGGGAATAGTTGTAATTAAATTAGCAGACATAAAATTCTTAAATCGTAAAGTGTGATGTTAATTTGAATAAAAATAATTAAAGCTTAAAACTTAATTAATTAATGCAAGTGACTATTAAAGATTTGGTAACAGGAGAAGCATAGGTCCCATTAAAAGAGATAATTGAGTTTCATGATTTTTACGAGGTAATGAAAGCGGGAGAAATGATTGAACTGCTAGATTGACGATTACTGCGATTACTGGCTTTCGCCAGTTTTGAGTGTCATTGTTAATAGTTATTTGACTTCCTCCTTTTCACGAGCAATTGAGTTTTCCAGGATTCTCAAACAGAACTAATATGCTACCGAAGAAAGACAGCTTAATATAATGATATTCTTTATATTAGGAATGCTGAAATATGAAAAGTAAAAGGAGATGAAAATTCACGGTCATTAGTTACAAAACAATTGTGATTATAAAGAAAAAGATTTTTACGAAAATTTTTTGTATAATTATTTAAATATAGTACTCATAATTTTCAAATATTTTTTTTGACGCAACATTAAATGTAAGCTGCTACCATTTCGCAATGTATATAAATTAATATAATATCTTATCTTATATTATTAAACAATATTTCTTATTGTTATTTAATGTTATTAAATTATATTATTGGATTGTTCGATTTTTACGATGAGATAGTAATTTTCAGATTCTTAGAATAATAATTTATTTTTTATTATCTTACTTTTATCATGATTATACTTATTAATACCATACTAACAGTACTTTAATTATATTGGAATCCATTCGATAAAACCTAGAAATTATTACTTATTAAAGATTATGTAATTTACATTAGCATTAGAAATCTTATAGCCAACAGGAAATTGTGAATAAAAGAGAAAAAATGCCTCTCAATCAAAAATTAATCAGTGTTGAGACACTCAGTAGTGCAAGATGATTAATCGTGAATTTTAGCAAGTAATTGCAATCAATTTTTCAGACAGATTTTCTTGGTCATTATTGAGAGAAGAAAATTTATGAAATCTGAAATAAATTTTAATGAGTGCTGGACCGTACTCTATGAATTTTTAGCTGAAAATTGTACAACTGTGATTCATTTTTACAGCAATGTAAATATTTTGTATGCGCGAGTTATGCGATTTAGAGAAATAAAAAAAATTCGAAAGAAATCAAAAACGGATGGAAGAATCAATAGTATTAAAATGTATTAAAGTAAGTGATTCTTCATTACATCTTATAAGAATAATATTGTAAGATAATTATCATATGTGTCTGTGACTTGGAATTTACGTAGCAGAAAATGATTTACACATTTTTCAAGACGCAGGTAAATTCCATCCAATACTTCTGCCAATGATGCGCTATAATCAGTTGAACACACAGGATATTGAACTCTAAGGTACAAAATTTTTAACGATAAGTCGAGCATACACCAGGATACCATTACTAACTGCAGATTTGGCAATCAAAATTGATGCAAGGACAGCGACTAGTCAACTTGTCAGGCAGTTCGAGCCTTAGGCTTTCGACAACTCCGCGACAATCCCCTATCAATCACTGGGATAAGTAGAGGATATCAATGGCAAGATGTCTCCCTTTCACTCATTGAGCACAAATTCCGATCGAGGAAATGGAGAGAAAAGAAGATCGAAGCACTGATATACAAAAATGACGAGGAAATCACTCGAGTTGGAGCAACAACTAAAAGACCGACCTGACCAACCTCCTTGCAATGCGGAAGCATATAATCGAAATCATTGGAGTACTAGTTGGGTCTCACAATGATATTCTACGATGCCGTGAAAACAAAATAATCTTCTTCAATCTTAGGAGAGACTAAAGGTCGACTGTGTTTTCCAAGCCCGACCAAGCCTATCGAGTTCCCGTACTCCCTTACGTAATAAATATCAATAAATCAGCTGTGGATTGAGACTGGAACCATAACCCAACACACTCTCAAGTGAGCTATTGATTCTATGTACATCGTCATATACATATATATTTATTTATTTTTTTCTCAAGGAGAACATAGGTTATTACATAGTGATGCTTAACTTTAAATTCCATAAATACATTTTCATAAACTAATTTTATTAAAAGTTTATCGGAAAATTTAATTTTGAAGTATTAAATTTCATGCGGAGTTAGAACAATTTCCTTATCAAGGATCAAAAATCTTTTCATTGCAAATTTAATGTGTTAAATTATACCTCCCATATTTTAAAATTAAAAATAAAATTAAATGTAATCGTAATTTGGAAGAAATTAATAATCAATGACTTATTAAAATTTAGAAAAATATAAAAAAATGTTATAAAATTTAAATGTTAAGGAAAAATTTAATCAATAGCCACATAAAATTCCCATTAGGCATTGAACCCTTTGAATTCTATTATGTCTTTCCATTTCCTTCTTATAGCCTATGATATTAAAAAAATTATTTAATAAGAAATTAGAAGTAAATCTTCATTGGTAAATAATCGAGTCGTTTGCAACCATTTGCATTTCGTATTTGTTCATCTGTCAATGTATATTCGTACAATAAATCGACACAGATAGTTTATAACATGGAAAAGTTAAAATATCCGTATTCAAATGATTAATGATACTTTTTAGCTTAGTGATTATTCATTTTGATCGATAATATGTGCTAACTTCGTGTATAAAACTGAATTAACTTTTGATTAATATGATAATCCAGAGTATTGGTGTAGCGATTCTTTAAAAATTCTTGAAATTTATTTATTACGTTACAACTAGTGTAATTTCGGCTGCAATTCAACAGCAGTAAAATTAAAATTGTTTCCTATTAATATTTATTTTAATTTCTCATACAGAATAGTACTTTTTTTTTTGCCAATTTGGAAATATCCAAAATTGAAATTGAAAAAAATGAAATCAATTATATATGTAAATAAATAAGTGTATTTTTTATTTTTTAATAACTTAATATTTTTATAAATCCTTAAATTTCACCTTTTCCATTGACACACATTTTTTTTTTCGATGGTAATGTAATACAAATTTTGAATGGATTATTTAAATTAAAATGAAAACGTTGGATATTTTTTTAAAATGATAAATGTAATTTTTAGTTCACTTCCCTGCACGATGATAGTAATTCTCGATAGATTCAATATCTATATATTACATATAGGAAAAGCAAGGATTCATTCAGCTTTCGGTTTGGGACAACAGGTTGGATATACTTTTAGACAAGGCCAGAGAGTGATTTGACTTTCGATAAAGCCGCTATCAAAGTAAGCTGAAGAAAAGCTGCGGGATACCCTGGGTACAAGACTCAACATAATCCATGTCTTGTTTAGATCTTAGATTTGATGTTATTTCGAAATTGACTGAGACATTCATTGGTAGTCGAAGAGAATAACGAAAAAAGTGAGAGAAAGATTTTCTTAAGTAACGACAAAATCCAAAGAACACGACCAAGGTAATTGAAGTATATATAGCAGATATGAAATAACAGTTATATTTTAGCAAAGGGCGAGGAGTTAATGAAACTTCAAATATTCAATGCACCATGATTGCCAAAAAAAATAATCATACTTATAAATCGATATATGTATATGTGTGTGTGTGTATATATATAGGAAATTATAAATAATTGTGATTGGTAACTAGTGATATGGAATGGATTATTATGTAAAGTTACCAGACGAATTATCACACAAATATATATTGATTGGATAAACTTATACATAAAAAAAAAGAAGAGTTAATTATAAAAATGTATTTTTTGTAAAAAAATTCGTTAAAAATTTTAATATTAAAAAATAGATATATTTATTTTTTCAAATGAAAAAAAAAATGTCATTTTTATGGACATTTTCAATTTTAAGAGATAGAAATATTAAGCAAAATGTATACCGACTAAAAGTGAAAAATTCCAATATTATTTTATTGTCTGTAACGACCACATTTATTTAACACAGCTGCTTCTGTATATTAAGAAATAACTTTTTACATATACTAGAAATAACTTTACTCTTCTGTAATGTATATATGCACGTATAATTAATTATTTTAATTACTTGTTCTTATCAAAATCACAACAATTGAATTATGCACGTTTATGCAATGGCACGTAATTATTTCTTTAAATAAATCAAATTACATTTCTGGTTACTCATAGTTCTCGTGTTCTAATTAAACGTATGAATATAGATAGTTCGACTAACTTTCAAATTGCACATTTTTAATTAATCAGTTTTAATTTCAAAAACATTTTATTAAAACAATATTTTCCCTCTCGTAGTTTTAAAATGCTCGTAAATTATTTTTGAAAGCATTTCTTTCTTATAAATCGATCTTATATAACTCTAAATAATAATTTCAATATTTCTTTAACTAGCATATCCTTGTCATATAAATTACTTTTACCTAACTTACATAATTCGCCTGCTTCTTTATAACCTAATTTTAACTTAATTATGTTTGGGATAATAAATGAAAAACAATCTATATTAATACAAATCTTAATTACCTAGCCTCGACTTTATTTCCCCGTCCTCCACAATAAAAGATAACATTTTCCCAACCAATGGAAATAAATATTCATTACCCCTAAGATCGGATATTACAATTTATCAATAAATTTAACCTCGATAATATCTATCTGAAATCCCAATACACATTTCAATGTTTGTATCCTCGATTTGGCCGAACCGAGCGATTATACTAATGCGCTGCGCTCATACATATTTTTTTAAAAACTCCCCCTCATTTCTCGTACACTAATAAAAGAAACACTAAATATACACAACCAAGGACACGCAGACGGATAATAATACACTAATATACTCTTCCGAGATGTGTATAAATTACGTGGCCCATCAGGAGGCTGCTAAGTAAGAAATGCAATTTGCGAAGTTTCACGATGAAAAAGCATTACGACGAAGCTGGCCAGGTAGTAGGGTAGCCTGTAAAAGAAGTCTAGCTGAGAAAAGCGGTGTAATAGGAAGCTTCTTTCTCTTTTTAATGTCTTTTTTCCTTCAAGCGCTTGCAACTTTGGTGCATATAAATATATAAGATTACGCTGCGTGCACTTAGAAAGTTTCACATATATAATTGCGTAAAAATTTCTCGACATACAAGTCGAGACTCTCATTCGACTCATTTTTGCAGATTAAATTTTTGTCATGATTTTAAATAATTGTTGAGACGGAAATTATATGTTTATTTTAAAACACTTTTTTTTTTTTTTTTTTTTTTTAAAAACTCGTAGAAGATTCTCAATTTTAAACATTTAATTGGATGCAATTTTGTGCTGAATGTATGATATTTTTTCATATCTAATGTTTTAAAGGACATTTCGAAATTTTTCAATGGCCAGAATATACTAAAAATTTTAATTAATGCCTGTATCGCAAGGATTACAAAAATAATACCTCTTAAGGCAAATAAAAAAGCCGTAAATCAAACTTTCATCAAAAAATATTTTCAGAAAATTGTAATGAAAAATTCATCAATATATGAAGAATTTTAAGTAATAATAGGAATTCGTGAGAGAGGAATATCAAATGATTTTTAAATATTTATTTCCAATATTTATATCTTTGAAAGATTAACCATCTAGAGTTATTAAATATACAATTATAATGTAATAATTGTCTTCAATTCAAGATGACAGAAATTTATGCATACCTGTACACAATGAATAATATGAGTTTTATATTCTTTAGAATAATTTAACGTAAAATGGCTTTTAATGATAATGTAGAATATAATCAATCCCTGTAAATCTATTTTCGTACGAACCAAATTTAGAATTTTCCGTTTATGTATACCTCACAGATTCAATGTACTTATGTTGAAACATTATTGAAAATTTAACAACTCTGTATTAAAAAACTGTAACAATTCACGAAATCCTTAAAAAATAGTTTAAATCGTCAATGAAAAGTATTGTTAGTGAACTTTCATGAATTATTATTTTATTTTCCAACATATCTTTATAAAATAAATTACAAAATACTTTATTGTTTTTTATTCATAAATTGATATGACATTATATATTTTGTACTTCCATACTGTCCATATAATATTATAATAATTATTATATGTAACATATAATATAACTCTTGGCCACGAATATATTTTTTTACATATAATATATTTTCACGTATTACTCTCATTTAATTTATATCATACTTCATACTATAAGAAAAATGTTTAATTTCCGTTTAGACAATTAATTGCGTAATCATTTTGCACTTATAATTGTCGCTAAAAATAATATACACTAAATTTAAATATATTCGTTATTTTCAAAACTATTAACTTTTGAGATGTAAGTAAATAAAGAATGTCCGCCCAATATTCTACCTATCGGAATAAAATTTAAAAAATCAATGATACTAACTAAGCAGTTCGTATTTTTCTTAATCAGCAATCAAAACGATATATAAACAAAAGAAAAATATTAACTCGTAAAGTGACCAGAAAGACGAAAGTTAAGAAGCCAACGGTAATAGGGTGGGGATGAATAGCAGAAAGGATTTTAAAATTCGGTGGTGTATTGTGCTGAAGCTCATATGAACTCAACATCGAGTGACATGTGCACAAGGAGAACAAAAAGTTGCCGTCGACCTACGTTGACCTACGCCGACGCCTTGCCACGTGACCTCTTTATTTGCGAATTTTACCTTAACCTAGACGTTTGGTGCCTTCGCACATCTTCATTATGACTAAAAACGCAAGAAAGAAAACTCGTGAACCAAAGTCTTCATATACAATTAATTTACGATCTATTAAACGCGCAACTTTTAGAAATCTACCTTACATATTTACGTATTACTATGTATTATTATTATTATTATTATTATTATTATTATTATTATTATTATTATTATTATTATTATTATTATTATTATTATTATTATTATAGAAGCGATATTTTATGAAATCATTTTCGGACATCTCTGTAAATTAACAAAGTTTTAAGCAATGGTTTTTCTCTGTACTATTATGCATTGTTATTTTTTAGCTTTTCTTTCTTTCTAAAACCAAAAGGCTTATGATACTTCCGTACCATCTGCCATTTTTCTTTTCATTTTTTATTCATTCTTTCTTGTTCTCATAGTTCATAGTATTTTACAGATAGTTTCATATAGTTTTTGTCTCTTTGAACTCATTTTAGCCTATTATTTTTACTTGATAAAGTAATCAAGCTTTATCAGTAATTTTGTTATCTATGGTACAAGATATATAGCTTTACGCGATGATTTACGAAGTTTTTGATAGTAACAATATAATACTTTTTGTAAGTTAACCATTTTTAATGGTAACTTGAAATGACGACATATTGTTTACATAGTAACTATATAATCTTAAGTTTTACATTATTATAATTGATTCTATAAAAAATCTATATAGTTTATAATAAATATGGCTTGGAATGTGTATCTTTTGGTATATATTATTCCTAATTTTTTTATTATTATGACTAAATGACTAAATTACATAATTTATAATATGTGATATATTTAAGTAATTTAATAATTTTTAGAAATATCGACAACATCCTCCCACCTCCATAATAGAAGCACATATAAAATATTTAAAAATTAATTTTTATACTTATAATATTATTTTCTTAAAGTTATGCCGTTGATGATGTAAAATCTCGTTAAACTATGAAAATGAAGTCTCAGTTTTCAATTGTCCAGGTTGTACATTCTGCCATGTTGAAATATTTCAGACTGAAAACCTCGGTAAATTTGACCAGTAGAGTAGTCCCAAAACCTTTTTACGGTATGGAACCAAATCTTGCCAAGTCAAGAAGTTCTTATTCCTTATTTGGCATTGAAGTTTACAGGACTAAAAAGATGCTTGGCTCTCCAGGGTAAAGTTTTTGTCATCGGGACTTGTTTTAGAATAATAAATCAGATAATTGTGAATCATATATATTGCATAATAAAGTCTTGTACCTATCAAGCGAATTATTATGAAAATATTCGAAATAAAAAAAATTCGTCTTACTTATTGCTTTCAGTTTTTCTTCGTGTATGCACGTATGTATATTCTAATTTTTTATTATGACTAATCGAATCTAATTGATTCTAATCGATTTAATAAATAATATTGTTTATGAAACAACGTCTTACGAAACTGATGGATAATCTTAATTATCAAATACTTTTAAAAATTAATGCTATCGTAAACATTAAAAATAATGATTACTTATAATAATTGTAATATTGTATGAAATATCGTCACATAATTTTAAGAGAAAATATTAAATGCCACAATTTTTTTTTAATAAATGTTTGAATATTTATACTCATAGACATTTTTGAGTATCAATTTATTAAATGATACATGTGTTTTACAAGAAAAAAAAAAGATTTATTATATGCACTCCATATGTAACTGAGCACTAAGAACATATGACCTTTTGATATCTCGAGAATTTAAAAATATTAAATCACCATCACACGTCATTTACCGTCCAATTTTTTTAGGGTATAAAATTATTTCAAATTAAATATAATAAACCAAGATAAATTCTTGAATAATTCAAAACTATTAATTTTTACGTAAAAATTTCAATTATTAATAATTATTATTTATGAATTGCAAAGACACACTTATCAGCAGGAGAGCAAACAATTAATAAATTATTAAGTAATATTATTCGGAAATACACCAATCTAGGTTACTTAAAATTAAAATTTTTTAACTATTTAATTTTCCGCATAATTAAAAAATTCATATATTTTAAAAGCTAAGCATTTTGTATGTTAATAATTACTTGACATGTATTGGCTTCAAACACTTTAATAAAAATTTAATAAAAATTATTATTTCTCCTTATCATAGGTGAACGTTCGTCACATCTTTTTATATGCTCGTCTGTAAAATAATCGACACATTAATAGTTAAGAAATTAACAAATTTATGTAAACATTTTATCCGGTATAATGTGAATAATTTTTTAAAATAGTCTATTGAAATACCTAATTACAGTTTATTCACAACGGGAATTTGCGTTGCAAGTTTTTTTTGTATTAAAAATTTAGGAATATCTCATTTGGCACTGGATATTCTGTGAAATTGAAATTATTTCGTTGTTTTTTAAAGATACCTTGGCAGAAATAACGACAATACCATCTTCTTAAATTTCGTTTTTATTGAGTTATTTAATTTTCATTATCGTACTTAATTTATTATTGTGTATGATAGAATGAGAGGATCTGATTTTACTATGAAATTATGAGACGGGAATAATTAAAAAAAAAAAAATACAATAGATTCTATAGCTTTTTGCTACACATGCATGAGATTTTTGACCGAATAAATCTATATACGTCTTCTTTTTGCGTTGTGAATTCTTTTTTTCATTCATAATTGGTGTCTTGTCACTAATTACAACATCAATATTATTTGATGAAAATAATTTAAAAAAAAAGATGTATCACTGTAATATTTTATTTTTTATAATTAAAACGAATATACATGTATATTACATGTATATATACATGTAGATACGACTAGACATGTGAAATAAGTATAGGGCTTGTTTAATAATACAAATAGCTTGATATTATAAAGTATTGGCAGTTAAGAGAAATATGTAATTATAATTTATTATTTTTAATACTTTTTTAAAAAATTTAAAAATTAAAAATATAGTATAACCGTAAATTTAATAACATTCTATACATAAATTTTTATGGAACGCGTAACAGTTCCATATATAACTATTTGACATGTAATTTACTAACCAAAAACTTGCTTCGTTCGAAATATTGAATCTGTCTAAATTGCAATCAATACTTCCTCGAACGTATGTTATTATTTTGTAATATATTTGTCAAAAGAAGAATTGCCTTTCTCTAACTTCGATATCTTATATTCAGTTTCCTACATTAAGAATTCATTATCTTTCTATATTGTTACATAATATATTAATGAATATTTAAACGGTTTATGTTAATTATAATTTGTACAAACTTCTTTAAAAACAGTTGCAAATGTACTGTATTTCCTTTGCATTAATATACATTTTTATAAATCATCATTATTTTTTATTCTGAAATAATAGTTTCCTCATTTTGTCAAAAAAGTTTTAAACTGTTTCTTATACTCATAGTGCATAGATCGTAAAAAACATCTACTTCTGACAAAGGTCAAATCAACTTATATCAAAACATCTTGAGAAAATGGTTCCTGAACAGTTTACATAAAAATTTTGATGCTCATGTTATATTTTGAAGAAAAAAAAAACATCAAGCGTGATGTATTGTTTGATATTTTTCTATGATAACATTAGAAATATTACTATAAAATTTATCGAATCACAAATTTATTAACAGTTTATAATAACAACTTTTTCAATGGAAAATGCTTGAAATTACAGTTTTCTGCAATTTCATTTAACATTATTATAATTTATTATTTCAATATAATTTATATATTTTTAAATATTTGCAAGTTTGAATAAATTATCATGCATAAACATGAAGCTAAATATTCTTATGTCTTTGAAACTTTGCCCATACTTCAATTCTTCTTTTTTATATTACGCGATCTCAAACCATATCACGATCAGCTTATTCTTGAATCAAGACTATAATTTTTTTTTTTTTTTTTTTTTTTTTTTGCCTCACGCTTTATTTACAAAGTTTCTTAACTATTGTCACAGCTTCAGCCCTATTGTTTCTTCGTAGAAACTTTTTAAAAACTACTTTTTTCACAAGCCTTTTGGAGTGTACTCCATCTTGCAAGAAACTTCAAAACTACCCGATTCTTCCTCTTATACCCCTTTCCCCAACATTTATTATTGTAAGGCTTCCTACCCTTCCCTATCAGGCCACTCCTTTGATAGCTCGCTCTCAGGGGTCGGATGATTCTCGATTTCCGACCCATTCCCGTACTATTCTCTCTCCCCTTGCGCACTTTTTTCTCCGCCGTACATCATTTTGCGTGGCACATGACCCAGGCCAGAAAGATAGAGGGAAGAAGCTACGGCCCGCCAGAAAGTACAGTTTAACGGGGGGCGGAGGTTTCATATAAACGAGGCCGAGTTTAACCACCTGGCGGCTGCTCCCAACTTTTTCCCGTCGTCGTCCTTTCTTCCTCGCATAACTCGGGCTCTAATCGGCTGGATTACACCGACGTCGTTCGCTGACAGACCGTTTACGATTTTAACTGCCGTCATCCCTCTCACTTACTCTCTTCATTTCTCTCGTCTCTTTTCTTCTCATGTCTCCTTCCTTCACTACCATGGATTACCGCCAAAGTCTTCTTCCTTGCCGAATGGAGAGACGTTTTTTCCTGCTAATTCTTGGAAATGCAAAGTCTCCCGCAAGACTTTCCATCAGCTCTTTATTTTCTTAACTTATTTTATGTTAGTCTATTTATTTAGATGTTGGAGTTCAGATGAAGTTTATCGACTGGGTAGAACATTCAAACTTTTAATTTACTTAAATATGTTTAACGAGCCTTGATTGATACAAATAATTATTTTAACATTAAAAGTTAACTTTCATTCGATTCAAACTATACTCTATATTCTATATTTTATTTAGCAATTATATTGTGTTAAAGTATACGGATATATAGTTTTTCAATTAATTATTTTTACCAATTCCACAAATAAAGCATATGAAAAACTATTAATACTATAACTATCTTCTATAATAAATCACAAATTTATATTAAAATATTTAATCTAATTAAAATAAAATTAAAATAAATGCCTGGTATTTGATTATAGTAATAAAACATTTATGAACAAAATTGTAAATATGTAAAAATCAATTTGTTTATTAGAAAATTACAATGTTTATGGAACATATTTTTTTAAACTGATATTAACAGAGTTTGGTATGTATGTATTATGGTTCTATAGTTATTTTATACAAGTATTATATATTTCTTATTTTATCCAGAATACTTCAAAGAATTTTATAAAATTCTTAAAAGATGAAATTCTTGTAAGTTCTTGTAAAGTCACTAATATTTCCTATCCGAGAATTATAAAAGCAAAACTACATTCCCTACCTTAAGAAATAATTTTATTAACTCTTTATAATAATTGAATTAAAATTCAAACTATTTTTTATTAAACCTATTATTAAATACTTTTTTACTTATTGTTAAATCATTTCATTTCTTTTTATGTATGATTTACATGAATTTAATTCTACTAGTATATATATATTGGAAAAATTTCATATTTAGTATATAATATATACATATGTGCATGTGAGCACGCGTGTGCGTTATGTATGCTGAAGTAATTTATAATATCGTAATGCATTAGAAAAAAAAGTTTAAAATAAAACATAATAGAATATAAAGTATTTTATTAACTAGAAAATTACAAAACTAGTCTCTTCAATTTTAAAACATTGTGAAAAAATGCAAACGCTATAGACGATAAATATTTTAATTTTCTGTCCTTTCTATATAAAAATTGAACTTTTGATTATAATTGACAATTATCATAAGGCTATATATTTTCTAATCACTAAGGACTTATCGTAAACTTTTGTCTCATTTTTTTTTTAAGCGCTTAAATGAGAACCAATAATTTTTTATTTTTCAAAGTAGTTTCGTGCTTATTTCCATTACTATACTCAATTGTTAGCTTCTTTTAATTGTTAACTTGTAATTAATATATACATTCGCCAAACAATGATAGAATGAAAAAAGTTTTGCTTGTTCAGAAAAATTCTGAACATTCAGTCCTAAGCCATTCTTTATTTGAAAAAATTTTTTCAACAATGTAGGAGACTGAATTACAGGGGAAAGAAATAGTTTGAAACATAATGAATTTTCTTAACTTGCTTTCACGAGTATTATAATTAAATGTAAATTTATTCTGATTGAAAATGTTTAGCATTAAAATAACGGTGCTACTAATCAGAAGACAAATACTTTTCGTAATTAAAATTAATTTGTCATTTTCTTTTGGTTGAATCAAATTCAATTCATTGTTACAATCCATTGTTTTAAATGCTATTATTAATTTCATAATATGATTACAAAATGAGATCGTATATTTTTTTCACTTTATATTATCATAGTAACTAGTTACAATAATAGTACATTTAAGTTTTTTCATATCAACTACTTAATAATTTATTAAATATTTTATATTAAAACGTATCGTTATTCATACATTTTAATGACAATAATTATTTTAAATCTGTGTAAAATCTGAGGTTTTACTCAATAATATTTATAAAAGATACATAACACGTTTATTAAATTATATGAAGCTTATTATATTTTAGTTTTAATTGTAATTTCAAATGAATTTACGAATATTAAAAGAAATATAAGTACATATATTTATGGGACTTTTAAATTTAATAAAGTGTCCAATAAAAAAGATATTCATTTTAAAAATTAATATTATATTTCATATGCTTTATAAATTGAATTAAATAGAGTACACGTTTATAGAAATTTAGTTACAAACAATTGTAACTATTTTTTACAACAGTAATTGCAATTGAACTGTATTTATTTTTTAAAGTATCCCTTTGAATTGCATAGCAAATAACAGATATTTAACTTATGAAATTATGTAAATTACTAATTCTGATATAATATCATAGTAAAAAATATATAGAACATATTAAAATTAACAATTTCATGTGCAAATTTTAATCTATATTTGTTAAAAAGAATATATGCATAGCGGAAATAAAAAGAAAAAGACTCCTTATAACAGATGAAAGTCTCTCAAAAAGAAATACCATTTGTAGATGAAAAGAATTTTTTTTAAATAAAATAATTTCTATAAAGAAAATGAAAATACTTCTTATTATTTCATACATTTTTCTATTCATCACAATAGAATACTCACTGAAAATTAATCCTTTTGTTAGAAGAGAATAATATTTTTAATAAGATGTACGGTTTCATTAAATACAATATAATTCTTTCTAACCACATAAATTATATCGATGTAATGGATTGCAGAAACAAACTCTGAACTATTAAAAATCTATTACAATAAAGTACCTAAATTTATAAGTTTCATAAACCTTCAGAAAAGCTATTAAAACATTATAATATTTTTAATAAATATTTAACCAATTGAAAGTAACATGAATATTATATCAATTTGAAAAATTTGATTTCTAAAATATTTCTTAAGTTTCAATTTGATTTATGATAATTATTATTTGTTAGGTTCTTGTATTTCCTTAATTTTGTAACTAAAATTTTTTGAATATTGTTCATATAAATATTAGATAAGTTTTTGTATTCGTAATAATAAGCACATCAATGTTTTCCATTGATATTTACTAAAACTATTATAAATATTTTGCAATAGCAAATAAAATTGTAATCATTTTTAACGTCTTAATGCAAAGTTTACACGGTATGTTGTTACCAACACCCTTACCAAATTAACAGTTAAATTTTCATGTTATAAAGAGTTTAATTTAACTTTTGCACAGTTCAAATTAAATTAGTGAAATTTACAAGTTATTTTTAATACAAAATTGTAGAATTTAACATCTATTTCCATGGCAGAATATTTTAATATTCAACAGATATATTTGTATTTGGTTTGCATATTCATATTGTACATTGTTCTACAAAAAGTTTAGAATCATTTTATAAATATTACATATAAATTAATTAATATCACTATATTATAACTATATTCATTATCACTAGATGATAAGAAATGCATATAGACAAAAGTATTTGAACAAGATTAAATTTCATATTCTAAATGAGATTAAAAGAATTTTGTCTTCTAATTAACATCAATTTGGAAAACATTATGCGAAGTTAAAGAAAAATATTAGTTTCGTTACAACTGTACGACAATACAATCTCAAAAATAACAAAACAGAAATCCTAGAAGTGCAAATTGAAATTAAATGACATGATATTATCTATAATTTTACTTACTTCCGAAATCAAATTGATATAAAATTAAAATTTCTATAGTTTGAAATTCATAGTTTATACACATCATTAAAAATTTAATCGAATCTAAAAAACGAAAACTGAAAATTTTATTGAAATTGGTTTATATATTATAATATAAAACATTAAACTCTTTGATTATAAATATTAATTTAAATAATATAATACTGTATTAAATATGATAAATTACAAAACTATTTAGGCCATGTTTCTTTTTAAATCACGCAAGTCAAGTCTATGATTATAGTAAAAAATTATTTGACGTTGTGTGCCATTACTTGAATTGAATGAAAAATTTATTTATTTAAGAAAATCTTGTATTATCATGAATTATACTGTAAATATACAATAAATATTTGATTATATAAAATGAATACAATGAAGTAGTTAGAGTCAAAGCGATTGATGAAAGGTAAAAAAATTAATTTATATAATTAAAAAAGATAAATGAAATCTACGCTTAAAATATCATTATAGGAATTTTATTAATTTTATAAGAATTAAAATAAATTGGAATTTCGAATAGAATAAACATATACCTGAATGGCGAACTTTGCAATTAACAATGTAAAGAATGTAAAGGATTATGCTTAAAATGTATCAATGTATGTTAAACATTTTTTAAAATTTCCAACCGTACTAATTTAAAATAAATTTTGTTCATAAATTTTTTCATTTATTATAGAACATATTTGTCATTCATTACAGAGTTTTATGTCTTTGAAAAAATATTTCTGTAAATATCACAGTTATTTTTAAATTGTTTATTAAAGAAGACTGGTTGGATTAGTTTCAGTAGGCAATAAGAATTGAAACAGTAAAAATCAATAATACAACTAATCTATCTAAAAACACAAAAATTGTTTCATAAATAAATAATAATATTCAGAAGATTATAAAATCAAATTCATAAAAACTGGCAACTATATTAAAGTATTATAAGGAGGTGATAATAGGTTTCAAAAGATGTAAACAATCGTGAAATAAGATGAATTTGTAAAAAATGGTAGATTTTCACAAAATTTCTAATCTTTTACAACTGTAGATAAAGTTTCGTAATAATCATACTTTACCATATTATAACGATGAATGGTACTAGAAATATCGAAAGAACTTACCGTCGGATGTTCGCGCTGATAAGGTAGATGTCTAACATATTTGCAGTTATTAAATTCGCATGAATATATTAATATTTATATGATAATATTAACGAGGATATATGAATTTGAAAATATAAAATATCTTTTTGCAATGTTGATTGCAATCACTTTCAAATATGTTTTAAAGTCGTAGGTATTTCATATCACAATAACTGTAGTTAGAAAGGGAATAAATGGACTGATAAATAAAAAATTATAAATATAGCCAGTAATATAGATTTGTTAAAAATATTTATGATATAATTTATAAATGTATGACTTTATAAAAACTATATTAGTAGTAGTTTTTTAATGGTTCGATGCATTAATATTTCGATAAAAGAATCTGTATAATATAAATGATCCTTTTTATTTCAATAATTTGTAATTTTTCAAAAAGTACAATACCAATTTATCTTAGTTAGAAATTATTCTTTCATGTAGAAGTTTTAGAAAATAGTAGGTGGTTAATAAATAATGTTATTCGTTATATAAATATATAATTTAAATATCTTTTTTACATATTTTATCTATTTTATATATTTCATTGCCAAAATAACCGAGATTCCTTAGCTTTTCTTCATCATATAAGACTATGTTGAATAAATTTTTTTTTAATTAAAATGTAAACTTAATACTGTTTATTTAAAATAAATAATTTAATGAAATTTGATAAATTATTTCCTTATTTATTATACAAAATTGCAATATAATAATGATACTTACAAAATGATCGATTTTTTTATGCAACAAAAACTATCCTTAATTTGAATTCATAATATACTATAAAATACATGTTTTGGGAGCAAATTTAGCATAATTATATAAATAAGATTTTTAATTTATAATTAATAAATACAATTACATACCCGAGATAATGCAAAATATTTACATAGTTATTACGTATTATTACGTCGATATTTAGATTGGAATTTATCTACCGCAATACTCTTATTGCTCATCGATACATTTTTTAATCATACCATAAAAAATATAATGATTCATAATTTTTTCGATTAAGAGGCCATTATTATCATCGAATAATAGCGAAGCGACAAAGCAAAATATTTGCGTGGCCGCGACTAATTTGAATGTTCTTTGGCTGGTTGATGGCGACGAGCTCCGGGCCACCCCGACTTCTTACTGCAATCACCTGGGGCTATTTTAAAGGCACTTCTACTTTAATTATACCAAACGGCGCCGAGCGATATTACGATATTATGATATTACGAAGCATAAGCCCGCGCCGAGATTTAGGGTTCCGAGAGAAAGTTTTAACCTGCGTAATGCCCCGAAAAAGCTCCCATCCCCGATGCTCCTGATGGGCGGCCGCTTCATAGACGAAACCTAAGGAAATACCGCATCTCGCCTTCGCTTCGCCAAATGAGTTTCGCAAAGATATCAATTCCTATCAGCGGCTACACGATTGCTGTTGTTGTTACCGCTACTGCGATTGTTTCCACCTCTTTGCACTTTACTCTTGTCGATTTAACTTTTCCAAGCATGGCTATGCGCTCCAAGAAAGTTTCAATTCCAAGTAGTTGAAAGGTCAGCATTCTCTATAAGAATGAAACTTCACTCTCTATGAGTTAAGTTAATTTTTTCTACTTCTTTATTTTTTTTATTTTTAACGTTTGAGTATATTTTTTTCATAAAACTATAACATATTTACCCAATTGAATACGGTAAAAAATATAAGGATTTCAACAAAACGTATATTTATTTTATGTATTATTTTACTCAAATTTACTTAATAAACTTTATTTTTACATAATAATTATTTTATTACAACTTTATAGAAACAAAAAAAAAACATTAATTGTGTAAAAAGCTAAGCCAATTACTAACAGCGTAACACTTACATCGGTGATTCAAAAATATTTCAAAAATATTAAATAACTAGGTAAAATTAAATACGACTATGAAACATTATTTTTGTCAGTATAGCCACTACTTGCTAATAAGATTCTCGAAAAATGGAAATTCCATCTTCTGTGAAAAGAGCGTCAACTAGCAACGTGATTTTTCAAGAAGGTAGTTAAAATTTACAAAAGATGAAAATAAAGAAGAGAGTGCGAGAAGAACGAGGGGGGGGGGGAGAAATATAGACGTAGAGAGAGAGAGAGAGAGAAGAGAGTGTGAGAATGTAGTAAAGAAGTAAACATTTTCTCAGTCGCTGTAGACTCGTGGTCGTTGTAATCAGTAATCAAATTTATTAGTTTCTATTGTCTTGGGGAACGGTGAAAATTCTTTTCCGATTTTATGGCGTGGAAAGACGATATAATAAGGAGAAAAAGAGCCGCTGCCTCGAGCAAGAGCTGCGAATAACGAGGGAATAAGAATGGCGCGGAGGAGGAGATGAACTGTGCTGCTGCTTTGGAGGCCAAGATTTACTGGACCCCGTACTGGCCGCCAACTTCTTAATGTCGAGTTAGCAGAGCTTTTTTCGTCTCCTCTTACCCTCTTAAAATGTGCGTCTCGATACAAACAATGAATAATGCCGAAATCCGAATCAAGAGCTTTCTTAATGAGCATTTCTGTTTAAATCGATTACATACTTCATTACTATGAAATATATTTGCAGAAACGTTAATGCGACAGCATTACAGAGAGAATCATTGTTATTAAATTTATTGATATTAGATACCATAATCCAGTAATTCTGTTAGGAAGGTAAAGTTCATTTTTAGTTCCCTTCAATTTTCCTGAAAGTTGATTAAATTCTTGATAAAACAAGTGTAGTTGAATTTATTAAATGCTTAAAACATAGTTTAAATGAATTATTATCGATTCTTATTCGATTATCGGTACATATCATTTAAAAATATTTTCATTCGTTTAAATGATTGTAAAATCATTAGTAAAATACATA
This sequence comes from Ceratosolen solmsi marchali, assembly GCF_000503995.2. Classification (NCBI taxonomy): domain Eukaryota; kingdom Metazoa; phylum Arthropoda; class Insecta; order Hymenoptera; family Agaonidae; genus Ceratosolen; species Ceratosolen solmsi. The sequence continues at coordinate 1,369,650 of NW_011948414.1, read as the reverse complement.
GATTTTTCAAATATCTAAAACAACAGAAATTTTTTAAAATATTTAATTGATACCTCCACCAAATTGCACTGCCAAACTCTAAAATCAATATTTTGCCGATGATTACGCTTACTCGTACACTTAAAATATGCACGAGATAACAATTTTAGCATTAAATATTTTATTTGATTTTTAAAGGGATAATGATTGCGAGAAAACTTCGCGCGACAATTATATTTAATACCACTTTAACGTAGCTTAAGCTCTTTTATCAATATTTGCAAACTACGAAAAATAGCTAAAAAGTTAAATTATTTCATCATTTATTGTAATCAATTAATTTGAGCCACATCGATAATAAGTTATAATCAAATATTAAATGTAGTGAATGGTGAAATTTTTAAATTCTAATAATTAATATGTATAATATGCGTTCAAAATAAATAATTATAAAATTATACAATATAAATCTGTGCAGCATCGTATTTATTGAATATATACTCTTCTATGCGTGAATTAGAATTCTATAATGGCACAAAAAATAAAAAAACAAAAAAAAAATTTATTTCAATTAAGCGAACAAGTTATTTTACATATTGATATTCATATAAAATATTATGAATACTAAAAAACAAAAGTCCTTGAAATAAAGCATAAACTTCAGAAAGAGATGAAATATTAAACGATCTCCAAACCCATAATCTCGTATAATAAATAACACAAAGAATATACACGCACATTTGTGTATAGAAATCTTTTTACCGTTTCAATATTCATCTGGAAACATAATGTCATATCGCGTTATACCTGTAGCGCGATGTCGGAAAAGTCACCCGCGAAAGGAAAGATCGCGGAATGTGGTAAGGGGAAAATATAGGGTGAGAGTGAGAAGTGCCCCGCAAGATGTTACGGCCCATTACAGCCCCGCTGGGCTAAAAAAAAGCCCCTATCCTACTGCTCTTAGATCTCGATGGCTAAAACATCATCGACACAGTCGCGGAATACCAAGCGACGGCATCGATAACAAGAAAGTGGAAGGAGCTGGGGCGGAGATTCCCTTGGGCTACGACGGAGGCGTGCATACGTGTGCGTCGCGAGTCAAAAGTTATAGCTTTTTCTGCACACTCCACTGTTGGCAAAAGGGCGATTTTTATTGATTGTCGTTCAGGATGGGAAGACCGGCACTTCAAGGACTTTCATTGCCACGAACGTCTTGTGCCTAGGATCATTACTCTATAAAGAAAACGAAGTGCACGCTCATTTATCGATGAGATATCCGAGAAGCGGATCGGCAATAAATTTATCGGATTTACAATATATCGTTTGCAAATCAGTTCCATCGAGGTAAATATTGTAGGATATTATTGTATAACAAATCGTAATATTCTAGATTATTATCATTTTGAGATTAGAAAAGCTTTGTGTAATGTTAAGGCGTATCATAATTAATTAATAGCGGATAGGCCGAGTACGGTAAGAAATTTTTTAATACATGATCTCATCCAAAAATAAATTTCAAATTCACCTGGTAAAAAAAAACCTATTCATGAGTAAATATATCAAAGAGAGATGAGATAGCATACATTTAATTTGATGAAGAATTGAGTATCTATTAATTATTATTAACATAATAAATTATTTTCGTACATTATTATATTATCGTCTATTTTAAGTGAAGGAGCGATATTTGAAGCCTCGATGCGCAACAGAAATGATAAATGCATTAGCATTTTAGCTAGAAACTTAATTATATCTGTTTCTTAATATATTATACTATTGTGTTTATTTTAGATTATTCTATTGTGTTATCGTATCGACCGATATGATCGACGCTATTGTAAATAATATTTCTGTAATTATATAATTATTGCATAAAAAATATTTAATATTATATTAAAATTTAAGTATTATCAAACAAAAATTACATTTTTCATTGCAATTACAGGTCGTGCTTGTCATCTTCTATCAAAATTATTTCATTCTCTTCACTTAAGCTAACGTAGTTGATACAAAATTGTTATAGTTTTATCGATATTTTATATTGTCACAATTAAATAAAAGAAAATTGTAAAATAATTTTGGCGTATAGTAACTTTCTGAAGCAGTGCATTTAAAAGATAATAGCTCCGTTTTTCAATTAGTTTTTTTACTTTTATCACATAATTATTACGAGACCACTGGATAACCCTTCTTTTTTTTTTATCGCCAATTGTAATGCTTGAAAAAATTATTATTAACGAGCATATGCGAATGTATCATACGACTAGTCAAGGCAAAAATATAAGGCAAGAGGGTACAAGTCCGAAGTACTTGATGCCACAACCTCTGCCACCCCGGAAACATTTGCCCCTGAGAGTATATCCGGAGATCCATTAGGAAGATCCTGAAGTCTAACCGCCTGAAACAAGCCAAGATTTGTGCTTTACGTTTCCACTCGTGCATAAAACCTGCAGGAATAGGTTTCTTGCGCCTTTGTACCATAAGTATGTACTTACAAATACCACGAGCAGCAAATAATATTGAAATAATAATATAATTATCATTATGATCATAAAGCTATGTCGTCTAAATTCTATGATACAATTAAATCAAATATATGTTTTTGTTTATAATATACTTTCTTCTAAATTCCAAAATCTAAGTCTAAATTATCAAATAAATTAAACTATCGCATCAATAATAATACTTGCAAAGATTAATATTTGATTGCAGAAGTATTAAAATATTCTATATCTATATATATTAATGTAATCAATATTTTTTATGAATTGCATGAATAAAGACTTTTGAATATAAATCATTAATTTAGAGTATATAATACGATGATGGGACATGAAAAAATTTGCGACCTAATTTCCTTTTCAAATGACTATGAATAAACATAAAAGAAAGAATTTTTATACTTTTTTATAAATTCCAGAGCTTCTTAATAAACATATTCTATATATATATATAAGAAAATCCAACAGCTACGATTTAAATGAGGAAAATGCAGATTTTTCGACTTTGTAATTCAATTTAACGCTCTCACAAGAAGTTTTTCCTTTCTTCCTATATTTCTTCACATTTAAAAATTTTAATGCAATTTTGCACAACTATACATGAGTATCTATTCCATATTGTATAATATTTTCATACTTTGAAAAATATTGAAAATAAAATTCTGAATATGTTTGATTATTCTAACTGATTGTAAAGTAAAAAATGCAAAATTGTTGTAGATCTTTTAGCAAATACGTCATTGCATATATACGACTCATTCGGCTTATGTATACATATTTTGTCTATTTAAGTTAAAATTATATTTAGATAAATAGTGATATAAATAGCCAAATAGAAAAGATACGTCATCGAAATGAGTCAAATAAATTGAATGAAAATAAATGAATCATATCTACAAAGACTAATAAATGTCAAGTTTATGAAAAATTTTATGATAGTGCCTCGTAACTCGCAAAGTTTACTGAGATGGCAATAGTTTTCCAATGTAAATCAGATTTATGAAAGTCGAGGTATTCTCGAGGTACCTCGCAACTTCTTTTCTTTTTTTATCTTTTATGCTCTCCAAAATTCTATTAAGCTTATATCAACTACTGACATGACTCTTTCTCTTCGTCATAATATTTATTGTTTATTTTTATTCGATTACAACTTTTTAATAATTTTAAATTAAAGCATTATAAATTATTATTTCGGTATATATTTGTATATATATATATAAATATATATAAACAATTGAAATATTAAAATAAATATATCTGACAAAGAAAATATCACTGTTTATTAATGAAAACATATTATTTTATAAAAAATTTATACAAAGATATATTAATTTAATTATTCAATATACTCATTTCAAATATCCAATTTATTTACCTATGAATACATTATTCGGTATTCTTTAGTTTATAAAATTTTTCAAAAATACATAATATGATAATCTATTATTATAATAATTTACGATACTTATAAAATTTTATTGCACATATGTACTGAGATACATACTAATTACAAAATAAAATATTCACATGTTTTTACTTAGACAACTTAACGAATGGATTTTATTAATAATATCGACATAAAATCAATAGTACACGATATATACATAGACGACTAAATTAAACTCGTGTTTACGAGTTTTCTCTTAACCTTCTCCCTTGTTTTCTTTCACTTTCTCAATAATTTTCTTACACTCGTCGAATTTTCATAGCACAACCCTCCTTCAATACGTAGAAAAAGCACTAGCATATCGTTGTTTATGATACACACCATTAGAAACGAGGACCAGTAGGTATCAAAAAAAAAAGGGAGAGAGAGATCATAAATATAAAGTAAAATAAAGATTGATTAAAAAGACTTTAAAAAGAGAATTACCGTATCATATTTGTTTCTAATAATTAAAGAAACTGTTATGTAATTAATCTCTATCATAATAGTAATATTATGCAAATAATTTTTATAATATAAAAACGCGTCTGAAGTTTCTATTTAGAAATAATAAAAAAAGCCAATCAAATAGGTATAGAATATAATTCTGCTCGCATAGTTATATAATATCAGGAAGCAATAATCCAATCTAAAATGGTAAAACATCGTGTGGCTTAACATTCTGGGATGAAAGAAGGTCTCTGCGGGCGTTTACATAAAGCAAGCGAACATTAAACCTCGAGAGGGTCGAGGTTGTCGTCCGGCGACTTTCAAGAGCGTATAATTAATTTCCCGTGTCACTGTGCGTCTCGTCTCCTTCTCCTACTCCCTCTTTGCAAATCGACGCGCAAATCCCCTTCGCGACAATATTGCTGCTGGCCATTTTGTCAGGCATGGCGATGCAACGCTACTCATCCTACTTTCCCGCAAATGGACTGACTCCTCTCGCATACCGAGCCGTCAATATATCCACCGCTGACGTATGTAATTAAACATAACAGATCAACAGGAGCAGTCGCGTGTATTTGCGAGAGCCACACCGTGAAAGAGGAATCGAATGCAAAAGGACTGAAAGTAGGATGATGCTGGACTTGAATAATAAGGTATATAAGCGCACCTAATAAGGAATTCGATCATTGGTAATATATAAGCTTTAGTTGATCGTAAACTGCCATTGAGGTAAGTGATTAAACTAATTGTATTGTATTCATACTCTAACTTATGCGGTAACTATGCGGTAATGGCTGGATGAAAAAAAAAAATAAAAATAAAAAATCATTCATGAAATTGTCTATAAAAATTGCGATTAGACTGATTATTAATTAATTATACTATATAACACGCTATAAAATTCTCTAAAAGAAAGTACCGATGTATGTCCACTTTAAAATAATAAAATTCAATATAAATAATTACTATATTGAATTTTAGTTGACAATAAGGAGCCTACTGTGGAAAAATATCTTTGAAGGAGTGAAAAATCAAAATAGAGAAGGACATTCGATTCACAAACGCATGTCTAATCCTTAGGGTTACAGCTGTGGATCTTTTGGCTGGAACTAGTTAATTGGATAAATGTTCATGGAAACGTTGGACGACCCTCTTCCGCCTCTTTCATGCAGCCCTGTACGTCGCATAGGACGTCACACAATACTCTCCTGCTAATTTCTCGTAGCTTTGCGTCCTTATCCCGCGAAAACAATCGCGTTCGATGAGTTTATTGAAACTCCCTCTCTTGTCCAATTTTTTCACCCTTTTCGCTCGTCGATTTCTAAATATTTTCGTCCGCTTGCAATCTATACTGCTACACCTCGCCTTCGCGCGCTATCAGAGGGTGAAATGATTAAATTTCTTATTTATGGAATGGCGAATAAAATTGTTTTTATTTTTAAACAATAGCTGACTTATTGGTATTATCCGATCGAGTTAACAAATAGTGCATTTTAATAGGAAATTATGCTATCCTTAAATAAATTGTGTAAAATAACATTAATTTGACATGATTGATTAATATAATGAATTACGAATACAACGCTTTTTTTTCATTACATTTAATATGCGATTTAAATGATAGAATTTTAGAATATTGAGGTGTAAAAATTCATTAAAAATTGATGACTTTTTGCAGTATTAAGACGCTAAAAAATTACTTCGATTTCTGAACTGTAGATCTACAAATTGAAAATTTTTGCTAATACTGATATCACTATTTCCATATCATTCCTCTTTCTAACGATGGTGAATGATGTTTCTAGTGAATTGTGGCCTAGAATTAAACATTTTAAATTTAAATTATACCTCCTATAAAGACACATGCCAAACGAATTGAGAATTTAATCAATTGGTAACTTTCTAATATAAAGATACATTGATTGAGGACTTCGCAGAACGAAAGTCTGGCGCGTCAATCGCTCGGTTCTTCGGTAAACGATACGCATATGAGTGTAGTAGCCTACGCATTAGACGTCGCTTCATCCTCTTATGCGTCCTATCATTCACCCCTTGTTTCTCTCTCCGTCTAACTGTCGTTCTCGCGACAACTTGTCGTGTGAAGGTCGGGTGACGGCGAATCGGAAGGCTCGATTCTAATTACTAACCGTAAATCAGCGACAACACGTGCGCTCTCTTCTATTTATCGAGGGATGTTACGTTCTCCAACATCGGCAATCTCACCGCCAATCTGATTCGAGTTTAATCGCTCCTGCATTAGATGCCTAATGTCTAATGAATTTTCCAGACAACTGGTATTCAATGCCGCTATGAGGCTTTCAAAAGTTAGGCCGTTTGAATATTTGAATTTATACCAAAATGCTTAAATGATTTTCTAACTACCTTTTCATTAAGAATACAAAAATAACAATTAATAATATTTGCATTTTACATTGCCATTTTTATACACTTTAATGCTTCTTGTAATATGAATTAGTCGTACATTGTAATAAAGCATAGCGAATAATTTCAAAATAGATCTACAAATAAGTCATTCTCGTAAATATATGTTTACTTTATTTATAAGTTATTCAATAGTTGAATAAATTAATGATTGTTGAAGTTAAGTATGAATAATTTATATAACAATTTTTTCAAAGCTTTCATTATTTTATGCGAGATGTTGCTTAGAATTTTGAATACACATTATATAAATATTTTATTATATTTATTAATTTATTGTAATATATTTCAAAAAGCAGATACAACACTTAAAGTATAGTAGATATCTTACCAATGACAAAAAGTTGAAAAAATAAAAATTTCAGAAAAATCTTAAGAGAACGATGTCTGTATAGGTGGGCCAGATGTACATAATCACACGAATACATAAGAGCGTGATTTTGCATGCCTAAAGCATAAAAAGAGAAAGTGTGGGTGAGAGAGTAATTTAGAGAGTAAGACAGAGAGAGAGAGAGAGAGATAGAGAGAGAGAGAGAGTGTGTGTGTGTGTGTGTGTGTGTGTGTGCGCGCGCGAGAGGGGGGGGGGAGAGAGAGAGAATGTGCCGCGGGGCTAAGTTAGTGGGTGAGGCATAATTCAGCTGGTATAAATCACGTCAGACTTTAGCAATCTCGCATCGCTTTGCCGCGTGTAACTTCGAATTAAGGGTGAGGAGGAAAACGGTGAGCCACCGAGAATTAGCGACACGATGCCTAGCGAGAGAGGGACAGAGAGATTAGCCTCTATGTAAATGGGAGGTGTGTTCTTCGCGGGAGCTATTTGTCATTTTTACGTTGGGTCGAGCGTCGGAAGATACAGGCAAGCTTCCGCACGAGATGCGTATAAACTCTAGTGTGACTTGATTTAATTTCTTGCTTGTACTATGTGTAAACGAAATAATCTTTAGTACTGTCCCGCCACTTTGTTCTCGATGTTTTATTTGGCACTTACGTCTGCAATAATGTCTATGTACTTTTTCAAGCTCTTCGATGACATTCCACAAGTATAAGAATCCTTCTTAAACACATATTTATATATATATTAGACAGATGATGAATGATGCGCAATAAAAGTAGATCGATTAAGACTCGGTATCTCATCGTTCAAATTTAACGGTTTTTTCTTTTGTTTCGAATGCATTTGCCTTAATCATTATTCGGAATTTAATCAATGCCATTGTACAAAATGTTGAGCAACCTTCAAATAGATGATTTCGATATTACCGTGTATTTTACGTAAATCAACAAAATTTCATTTTTCACCCTATACATACCATTAGAAACAAGATTAAATAATAAATTTATAACATTAATTGGTATTTAAAAAAAAAAATTAATATTTTTTTTAATTAGTAAATTTTCGGATCAATATAATAGGCGAATACTACTGAATTTATATAAATTTTTTCTTTATATTAATAAACAAAGATTCTATTTAAATCTAAGTATATCATAATAAAATATATGTAGCCAAATCGGGCAAATTATTTTCAAATCAATGTCGATATAAAATTATTGTAAAGAACTTTCCATTAGATAATTGTTTTAAAAATTTATAACGTATATTAAATGTCGTTTAAAGAGCCAATAATTATTTGCAATAAATATATATATTTATATATATATAATTAAAAAATATAAAATTTTTTATAAATTAACATTAATAGTAAATACACTTTAATGAATATTCTAATAAGCAAACTTATTCCTTGGACTCACGATTACCTAATAGTAATAAAAAAGCTTACTTCTGGCACGGGACTCGGCATAACGTTAAGCTCAAGACTTTTCATCAACTATTCTCGTTATGTACTTCACCGACTAAGAGAGTAACGATGGAGTGGAGAATGAAGAAGATGAAAAAATATAAACGCTCTTGAGCGCATCTCGTGCTCCAATAATATAAAAAAGCTCTACTTTATTTAACAGGTTTTCAGTTTTTCATTACACCCCTTGAAGAAATATATTGTTCCCTCTCTGTTATCTCTGATGTATCATTTAATATTGTTTTTTCCAGTTTTTAGAATCATTCTCTATGAAATATAATACAAATTTACTTTCTCTCACTAGAGTAATGTATATTTTTGGCTATTTTCATACAGTTTTCTCCTACCAATACAACAAGCTTATATAAATAATTGCCTAGAATTACGTGAATAATCATTTAATTTCTAATTATTAGATAATTTTTATGAAAGAAAAATTAAAAAGCTGCCTATAAAGTCGTATTTCTCTAAATATTTTCATTTTATGATAATGATAATTATTGGAATTTTTTTTTTTTCTTTAAACTAAACAAAAGCTGTCTACCTTATAATTTAACATATTCAAACATTTGTAGTAGAAAACAGAAAATCATCTCATAAAGTTCTCTTGGTTTAACATCTACACTCGATTGACTTTTGATGAATATTTTGCATCCTACGTAACGTGCGCCGTCACACGTACACACGCATACGAAGAAAATATTTCAAAGTCGAGAAGCTAAATTACAGTCGTATCATACTCGAAAAACTTTCACGTATGGGCAAAGGCAACTTTCGTCTGACCTTGGAGGAGTAAAGGATCGATCTAACGTCAGAGGGTTAAAGAACCTTCGATTTTCCAATTTCTTCGCATTCATGCATATACATATATGCGTCAGTAGTACTCGGAATTTATCCAACTGCTTTCCATGAAAATCATATACGATCATAGTTTTACTAATTGTATGAAGTAGGTAGGTTCGATGTCCTTTCTCATAAAATGCAATTATCGTATTACATTTTGTGTATTATGACTCATATGAGTGATACAATAGACTATCATCAAACTTGCTCAATAGGAATACTTAACTATTGTGAATAAATTGATTCTCTATACAATAAAGATAATTACATTGCTCAAATTGGTGTATGAAATTTTTTATAATATATTGTTGTAGCATGTAGACAGTGTGTCTAGTAGAATTGAAATTATTTTGAGAGTTCCTATACAAACGAATTATAAACGAAATATAAACAAACTGTGAATTAAAAATATTAATTATTATATGTAATATTGATTATTTCAATTGAAATGGTCAGTAAAGTTAAAAAAAAAAAAAAGAAAAAAAAAACAATTAATTTGATATAAATGAGCAAACGTAATGGTCGGATCGTGAAAATATTCTTTAAATTAATCTTGGTAATTTAAGTATTTATTTCTAAGTAACTGGCCAATGCAAGAAAGTTTAAGAATGTATCTTGTCATCCTATTAAGTCAAGGTCCCATTAAAAACTCCATAATAGGGCCCCACATTTAAATAGCGAAAAGCAGCAAACGATAGCAAGGACAAGCATTAGAGCTGAAAAGACGAAGGCGAAAGAGAAAAGGAAAGAAAAGCAAAAGATCCACGAAAGAGATAATCAGCCCTAGTCGCGCTTTATTATTGGCATTATTTAAATGAGGAAGCAACGACGGCCCCGTAATCTGGCAATCGCCTAAGTTTCTTCGAGCCGCAACCCCGCAGTTAAACCGAGACGAAGACCACCACGAGTGTCTTCCCATCCTCTTTCGATGAAGCGCGAGAGGGTATAAAAGCAGCAAAGGGATAGAAAACGGCTCCGTGGAAAGGGAAAGGGGACGTCTGTTTTTGCGCTCGGTCCTGTTTGTGCTGACCGCTGCTGAATTTTCCGTCCGGTCATCTTCCCTACTCTCCCTCGCTCGTCGCCACCCAAAGCTTGTAGATTCGCTTATTGCCCTAAAGCTCCTGTTAACCGGCGCCTCCAAAAATTCTCTCACTCTAGCTCACTTGCTCACTCTTTTGCAGAGCCTTGGGCTATATTCGTTCTAAAGCGCGGCGCTAAATTATTTGCCTTTTATAAATTAGCGATGTTTGCTCGGCTCGTTTCTACGAGGTGCGCCAATTATCTTCTTGGGATTATTTATGGACTGCGTTCTTTGAGATAGTAACGCAGTGAGGTTATATCCTTTTTTACGCTCCTTTATCCTGGCTCGTTGCGCGTTGGAAAATCTTGGCGCTAAGCAAAAAGTGGAATGATATGGAAGGTTCTTGTTGTCTGTGAATAATTTTTGGTATTCAAGGGGGCTTCACTGTAAATGTGTATGCGATGTGTATTCTGCTGTTAATGGGGTCGATATGGTTATGATGCGCGGTGATTATAAGACAAAAGTTATTTTTTGTTACTCTACACGCAGTTGTATCATAATGTTATCTTCTATCACCAGGTATTTTATACTTTTATAATTAAACGATAATTTGAAAACTTCTTGAAATGGCTTCGAATCGTCATATCGTCAGTATATTGGACATTATTAAAATTATAAAATTTTAAATATTTCTCTTAAGATAAAATTGTAATTAAATAAGGTTGATTCTTCCTTTCGTAACTACTCAAGAATTTATAGTTGCATATTTATTGTATTGAAAATCTGTAGCTCCATTGTATTTATATTAATATTTAAAAGATAATTTTAACCTTATTAATAAACTGATCTTTGCATAATAGTATTGTAAATCATAGCAGATGCCTGACTATAGTAAGTCACTTCTACTTCAGGTATAGTAACATAGACGCAAATTACACGTCTCTTTATATTGTCATTAAAATATTTTAAATGCTAAAAAATAAATTCTAAATTTATGTAAAATGAATCATCTGTAGCTTTTACGTTCATAAATTATTCTAGGAATAGCACTTAACTTTTACGGACGAATTATCTTATAAAATACATGAAATATAATTAGTATAGTCTAAAATGAATTATTTGTATAAATATAGCATATCTCTATGTGATCTCTATACATGATTAATTGATATGCCAATATTTTCTTTTTAAAAAGAAATCATAAGTGTTTCAAAGAAAAATGAAAATGCCGATAATATCAGCGATAGGGTGCTTTGGAAATGTATACACGTAAGAAAATTTTTAATTTTTATAACGTTTATAAAAACTGATCTATAATAATGCATTAATCAATTGAGTGTATAAAATAAAAGGAATTCACTATTCCCGTAATATCTCTGGCCAATCGGTAAAATCGTCGCTCTGGCCGAACGCTCGAAATAAACGTGAAAATGATCCTAAGGTACGCATTGCTTGTATGTACATGTGTCCTGCTCAATTGTCTAAAGCACAACTGGCGCTCGCATAGTTGCGGGAGTCTCGGCCGCACGCGTAATTTGGCGAATTACATGTAACAGCTGAACATTAACTGGTAATGCGACCCTTCATTTACTCAGTCATTAGCCACACCTTCGTTTGGTCCTCTCCCAAGGGTTCCACCGGCACTTATCATCCCTACGTCCATCCGATTTATCCAACTATCCCGTTCGCTTTTGCTCTAAGCTCTTGCTGAAAGTGTCTCAGGTTCGCGCGAAACATGAACGAATAACGACGACAACTGAAAAGCGAAAATTTCATCACGGGAGTCTGCCATCGGAGGATTAATTTTAATTTCGGAGCCTGTTCTTCGAATCCTTTGATTCGCGTTCATGTTTTATAAATAATTCAATTAGTGTGCATAGGTGTTCTTTAATTATTGATGAATAATTAATTCTCCAGATAGTTTTATTATTTGTTTGAGATTTAATTATAATAAAAAAATTTTTAATCAAAATTTAAAAAAAAAAATAGGAAGACTTTTAATTTTATATCTTATACGTTGATATAAATATTTAATTCTATTTTGCAATGTTTTTACTTTTAGTTGTGGCTTTTTTTTCTTTTTTTTTTTAAGTGATATATTTAATCTTACACTCTTCGTAAATTATTTACATATAAGAAACCATCCACGGATCTTATTACTCGTAGTATATTATAATATATATCCTTACATATCATTAATACGCACGTTATGAAATTTGTTTCAATCATATTTATCTACAAGAAATATTAAACTTCGAAAAATTACTGTTTACCACACATTTAATAAAGGGGAATTATAACTAACTGAGAAGAAGTTCATTGTAACAAAAGGTGATAGCGAAATTAAAAAAAAATTTTTCAAATTCGAGGATCTCTTTCAAAGTACAAAAGCAGATGTAGCGATAGGTTGTCTGCAAATGATTACAAATATATCCGAAAAAGTTATTTTACAGTATACATAAGGAAAAACATCGGGATACTTGACGGTAATACAGCCGCAAGCAGAAACCCTCGAGTTATCTCGAGAGTTTCAATGTCAAATTACCACGTTGGCTTTTGTCTTATCGTCGTTTTCCGCTAAGCTCTTGGAGAAAAACTACCGAAGATATCGACTCTGCATATGTATTACCCACCCTCTAGCCTAGATAAAGATGCGAAACCTCGTCTTTTTTCGTTTTATAGAGAGCATTAAGTAAGCTGCATTATTTATTAGAATCTCTATTATGTCTTGTCTAGAGTATGTTCCTTCGAAACGAACGATACTAATCGTTTTTTTTTTCTTTTTGGAGTAAATTCATAAGGGATGATAATTAAATGAATTATTCTAAGCCTAAGTCTAAGTAATATTGTTATTATCGCTCCATCAATGAGTTAAATTGCTATTGTTTCCTAAAGATATTTATAAATAGATATCCTATAAAATTAAGAATCAACGTTGAAAATCTGGGAAAATCGATATTCAATTTTCGTATGTCTTTTCATATACAATCGAATAATTAATATACATTTAGAGTATTTATTAAATTATTAAATACTTTCCCAATATATTATTTAGTCAGAGTTACAAAAATCAATAAAAGTCGTAAAAAAAAAAAAAAAAAAAATCGTAAAAATTAATTTCTTCTTAATTTAAAGGGATCTGCTAAATGTATAAATCGACACTACTGGTTACAACTTTGTTTCATCTGCCTTCATTCGCGATAGATCAAATATCAACAAAACTAATATTTCGAATAAAATAATCAATTCTCTCTAAAAATTCATCGAGTAATAACCTCAGGAATAACGTAGCGTTGATTGCATACCGCACCTACCAAGTACATAACCGCCAAAGCGAAATTCGCAATCTAAATGCACGAACTTACAAGTCTCAAAGAAGCAAAAACAAAAATAACACGAATAAGGCGGTAGGGTTTAGCAGTCGCTTTATATAAAGCATCATTAATCCGAATCTTACACCCGCGGCAAGTAGGCGCACAACGCCTTGTAAACACGACGGGCCGCCGGAAAACTCACGGGCAAACACACACGGTCGATGAGTGGAAGAGGCCCCCAGTATAATTACTCGAAAATGCTTGCTGCATTTCTTTGAGGGGCACCTCAAACGTGTATAGACTTTCCAAATACAGAAAATCTCACGCGCGTGCGCGCGCGCGAGAGAGAGAGAGAGAGAGAGAGAGAGTGAGCCGGAAAGAGACCGGAAAAATAAAGGCTTTTATCCTTTCCTCTCTTAACTTGCTCTTGACTGCCTCGAGAGCTGGTTTCTCCGCACGTTATCGTTCGCCTATTTTGTCTTTCTCCTTTTCCGACTCCTCTCAAAAGCGAATATTTACAAATATCGCGAGTATCGCAACAGCTGCGAGTGAGCTTTTGAGCCCTCTTCGTGGGAAAATCGACGATTCTTTTTCCCTTTGCCTAGCGAAATTTCTCGTGTATGCTTTTGCCCTTATGTACCATTGATGTGCATCGCCGAGGAAGAAAGGAAAAAATGACGCGACGAGGATTTTTATTTATCCATTGGCGGTAGATAATATATATCGGTGGTGCGAAAGTGCCGTGTAATGGATGCCCTTGAATTTCAAGTTCGGTAGATTTTCCAGCATACAACTACATTCACTTTCATTAAATATTGTCTTTCAAAAATTATTGAATTACGATTGTCTTAGAAAAATTTAATTTAATTTAGCTGGTCGAAAAATATGTGAAAAATTTATCGTAAATTATTAATCATATAAATTATAATTATAAATGAAAAAAAATATATATATATAAGAATTCGCTTATTATTTCATTATTAAGCTTTTTAATTGCTTCAAAACAAAACAAAATCCTATCCATTTAATCTACGTTTAATACATTAAAATCTTATATATAATAACTTTTATTCTATTTAACGAATGTTGTAACGGAATCATAAAGTTTATAGTTATAAAAGTTTTAACAATCGAAACAATTTCAATTTACAAATAAATTGATAAAATTAACAATAATAATAACGATAATAACAATAATAATAATAATAATAATAATAATAATAATAATAATAACAGTTTAATAAAATACTTTGTTATATAATTGCAATTTTACAACTTTTCGATATCAAATTTTAAATATTTTCTGGATGCACGAGAAACGAAGGGCATTATGTAAGTAATTTATATTACATCGTATAATTAACTACATTTATATTTCATTACTAACAATAACACGAGCCAGATGTTAGTTTAATTCAGAACTAAATTTTCTACGTTCTTCTCTCCTTCCATAGTAAATTTATGTGATTTTCCATCCCCCTTTCCCAAGATAATGACCGAAATATCAATTATTCCTACAGTCAATAATGCATTCCTCGCCATCGTCAAATCAACTTCGTCATTTGGAATATTTTATCATAGAAATTGCAACGGTTTGCGGTTTCGTACAACAATTACACCCTTTATTGATGCATAAGCTACTACTCGTTCGTACTTTCTTTTTCTTCTCAAACCTCTAATAGAGCCATTAAATAAGTCTTCTAAGAAGAGACGTGCACTTCTACAGCACATGTGCATCTATTACCATAATGGTACGTATGTACTTACGCGCCAAGAAAGGAATACAGGAAGAGAAGACGAGGAGAAGACGATAGGGCCAAAAAGGGGCGGACGAAGTGGAAATAGAGACAAGGAGTGAGAAAGTCTGGAGAAGCAGTGGAGGTGATCGTGTGCTTTTTTATACCATATAGGCGACCTGATACTAATTGGCAAAAGCCACGTTATTATTTCAGTAGAGAGAAAGTAAGAGTGC
Organism: Ceratosolen solmsi marchali; assembly: GCF_000503995.2. Lineage (NCBI taxonomy): Eukaryota > Metazoa > Arthropoda > Insecta > Hymenoptera > Agaonidae > Ceratosolen > Ceratosolen solmsi. Next base: position 1,353,900 of record NW_011948414.1, on the reverse strand, counting down.
TCTCGAGTACTTGTGTACACCAGCTCCGCCACGTTTCCTTAATTTGTATGGTATTGACATACGTGTGGAATTACATGAACATAATTTAACATTACTATAATTATTATTTTAGGGAGCAGCATTGACATGGGAAAGGCAATAGCTGAAAAACATCGTCCTATTGTGGATTTATAAATGTGCGCATCAAGTGCTACATATGAACTTCGGATTACTTTATTTCGATGAAAATTTTGCAATTTATATAAATCATTGTAATTATATTACGAGTTTGAAAGTAATTTTTCATATTTAAAATTTTCATATTGCATTCACGTATACAATGAAAGAATTATATTATTCTTAACATTTAAAGCCTTCGACTTCGTTAAAAATCTATCCTTCATTAATAAAGTTCAGTAAAGCGTAAATTAGAAACTTGAATCAACTGTAGTAATTATACGAACAAAATTAAATAAATATAGGTGGAAACTCGAGTTTATCATCAAATTGGAATTTATTAATAATTTTAATATTTTATGATATTGATAATATTCCTAAGAAATTATATAAAAGTATTAAATACTTGTATTAAGTACCTAATGGTTATTCTTACATTGGGGAAATTTTTATATTTATAATTCATAATGAACTATTTTAGTTATTGTGTAAATTGTGTCTAATTATACATTTTCTCAGCTCTTAAATTGAGAAAATGAGATAGTTTATTTATAAATATTTTCATATATCCATATATTATTCCAATATAAAAATAAGTTACTATTATTTAAGTAATACACATTTGTATTATGTTACTAGTAAAAAGCATATAATGTTATTCAAATAATTAAATTAATGTATAATGATTAAAGTCCAATTGTGAATAATATACGTACACTTGATAAATTTAGTATTAATAATGAAATAAGTTGCTTAAAATAAATTGTTTTAAGTATGACATACTTTGCTGTTGTACATGAGAAGGATAAAGATGAATGTCTTAGTACATTATCAGTAAAGAAGTTTGAGAATCGTTAAACAAAGATCTTTTCTTTAAGTAGAGACGAGGGCAAATGGCTCCAGAATACTATGAAAGCTGTTTCATGTAGCTTGTTTACAGTCTTCTGCCTCTCTTTTTTCTGGTCAATCGGCTTCCAACTTCTCTCGATCGTATTCATGAATGTACATGCGTTCGTATACGTATCGATGAGAATGTGTCTTACAGCATCCAGGCTTGTTTTCTGCAATTGTATTTGCTGACGATGCCATTCAGCTCTTTTACTCTGTCGTATTGGCATAAGATATATGCGGAATTGAAGAAACTTAGCGTTTCTATCTGCGTCCCCCTCCCGCCTCTCACTCCATCACTCTCTCTCTCTCTCTCTCTCTCTCTCTCTCACTCACTCTTTTTTTTATTTAACTGGCTACAGTATTGTTTTGTTGGCTTCTTTCGATAAGAGATGAAACTGTTCCTATATATCCTAGACGATAAAAGATTGTTTTTCTGAAAAATATTTATTTGATTCTAGTCCTTCAAAGAAGGGGCAATGGAAAAAAAATTTATATGTAAACATAAAAATAAATAATTTCATATAAGTTTGAAATAGAATATTTACTTTCTAAATTATATTGATAAAATTTATGACAATCACCTATATTAATTAATTACTGCTTATAAAATTTGGTTAAAATGTTTGTCAAATTTTTTTATTTTTTTGTAGTATAATATATAAATATAAGAAATCCCGGTATTTACTTTCGCTTTCTATTATATTGCCAAGCTTATTTACTATGTGTGTGTGTGTGTGTGTGTGTGTGTGTGTGTGTGTGTTTGTTTGTTTGTTTGTTTGTGTGTGTGTGTGTGTGTGTGTGTACGTTTGTGTGTGTGTGTGTATGCGTTTGTGTATGAACGTGTAAACTACCATTTGTTGCTTATTTTACATATGATTATTAAATAAGTGAGTGTCTTTAGTTTTTATGCGATATTACTTCCTACGTTTTAAATTCATGTATTATAATTTTTATAAATATTTAATAGACACTTTGCACTATTATCGTAAAATATATTACATGATGTAGCTATAAAACAAAAACAGTATCTTTATTACGCTCGGTATGCAAAACCAAAGCATTTCCGCTTGAACTCTGTCCGCAAAAATATTCGCATACATAATAAAGCCACGTTCTTACATACTTCATCTCCGAAAAAAAGCAAAGTAAACTTAGGATCTCCTCCACGAGTACACACGTTTGCGATACATAAGGATGTGGCGATCAACGATGCGAAATACAGCCTCCTTCCCCCCAACGAGAGCTCCTTGCAGCCTTCAAGGAGAAACCAAGCTGAGAGTCCTAACGTCGTTTCCCTGTAAACTGCACAAGGGGCTGAAGTCGCGAGCTATGCGTTAGCACGCGCCGCTTCTCACGGATATTGGTATATCCGTTTTACGGCTGTCTTTCTCTTTTTTTTATTCAGTCTCCTTCTGCATCCCAGGACAATAAGATTTGACAAAGAACGAGATCAGGCTACAGGGCTACCGAATCCTATGGCGTACTCATGGATATTCATAGCAAACCTGGACTTGCGAGATTTGTGGTGTTGCCGGTTATTTACACTACTCTCGCTTTATTATTATTTCACATTTTTCATTATTTTGAGCAATCATGTTTGATTCGTAATCATCTACTGGTAAATTAATTTGAAATATTCATTTATATGTACATATATTGAATGCCTGAATATTGTAGATTTTAAATATATATTTTATAATAATTACCGGTAAGAATAGAATTGACCCATAAAGCTGTATATTTATTTCATCAGAAGTTTATATTTAATTAGAAATAATAGATATTTACGGGAGTTATGATCCAGTTTCTTAATAAATCATAACATGTTTAAATTAATGTAATAAAAACATATTTTAAATCAAGATTTTAATAGAGACATAAGTAACTACTGATTAAATAACTGAATATACTCTATGCAATCACTAATAGACATAAAAAGCTCTAGTTTTTATGTACATTTAATGGAAAATATTATTATTAAGTTTTTAATACATGAGTATTTACTAATTTGCATAACTACTTTAAGCATTAATAAATTATTAATAATTGGTACATTATAATAATATAAAGTATTAAAAAAAAAAATATATATATATATATATATAATAGAAAAAAATACAATACGTATAATTAAATCGCTAAATAAATCGCCAAAATTTTTAAAAAAAAAAAAAAAAAAAAAAAATTTTATCTCATAGTTAAAACTTCAATTCAGATTAAATTTCACATTGCTTGTACCCTTGAGAATATGGTGAAATCTAAGGGGAAAGTTACCAAGAAAACGTCAACAAATCGGTCAAATAATATTATAGTCTATCGCAGTTTGAGTTTCATTTCTCTTCATTTTATTTTCTTTCATTTTGTTCCTCTTTACTTTATCTCTACCCTCGCTTTATCTTTTTTACATTTCATTCTTTATCTCACTCTCTCTCTCTCTCTCTCTCTCTCTCTCTCTCTCTCTCTCTCTCTTTCTCTCTTTTCTTTTCCGACACACTTTACCCTCAACCAAATAATAATAAATTAACGCAGACGTTGCCCGAAGAGTTACTTAAGGCGACTTAACGAATATAGATTAAAAGTTGTTCGTTCGACGCTCTCCGTTTCAACGTAAGTACGGTAAACGAGAGGGACGAAGAGGGAGAGAACAAGCAAATCACGAGAGAAGTAAATTTTCAAAGAGAGCTGAGAAGCATAGAATATTTCTATTTTAATGAGATAGCTATGCTAATCCTTCATACCAAATCATCATTGCTACTTTCTTCATTCATCCAACATCTAAGCATTTTGAAAAATATATTTTTAACGTACTATTTACGTAATTCTAAATTAATTAATATATACATTTTATAGCAAATACTTTAATTGCATATGGAAAATTTAATTTTTAATATAAAGACTCTTTTTAATGGTATATTTGTATTTTATGTAAATAAAAATACATAGAGAAGAATTTGAAAACTATTTAATAATTTATTTTATATCATCTATTTATATTATCAAGTACTGTTTGGTTACTATGAATACACTTACTAAAATGTTTTCAAAAATATTTCTAATTTATACTAAATTTATACTAAATTACTATTTTATACAAAAAGTCTGTATAATTATATTCTATATATATATATATATATATATATATATATATATTCATTTAAAAATCTAAACAACAAAACTGTAAAGATCTATTAAACTTTTCCTAGCCTTTGTTTATCTTGTCATATCACTAGCTCACCTAAATATACTTATTTATTATATAATTTTCGTTCCTCAATTAAATACACTGAGACAATAAACACAATACATTCAAGTATTTAGAATAATGCGCATGTTATACAGAATACAAAAGCTACAACTCACTGTTCGCTCTTCATTCCCCTCGACAATAGAACACCTCTAAGTTTGCCATTTGACCTACTGCCATAATTTCTCACTACAAAATCGATCACCCACATGCGTAAACGACTATTTCCATTCGCACTTTCCCTTTCTCTTAATCGAGTGGTTGATTTTATGTACGAGGGGATGGTTACGAACATCATGTAAAGAGTTATTTACGGGCAATGGATATAATCATTGAAAATATAAATCAATTATAAATAGTACATATTTTATATAAGACTTGTTGCACCTAATGAAGGAGATGTTACAAAATTAAATTATAAAACGGTACCATAGAAAGTCGTATTAAGAAACATCTATAAAAATTATTATACGTATATATATATATATATAGAGAGAGAGAGAGAGAGAGAGATATAAAAAAATTTCATTACTACGTAAAAAATATCGTTGACTTCGCTTTCGAATTAATTCGACTGTATTGTATTAAATAAAAAAAAATTATATATTTATACAAGAAATATTTTATAATTATAATATCACTTATAATATGCTTATAATTGAAATTAGTCATAAAATTGAAAAATATAAATTAAAAATACTGTTATAAAAGGTTTATTTACATAAAGAAATTTAATTATTAATTAAAATACTAAAAATCGCAAAAGTGATTATTATAAATAATAAAAATTTATATAATGAATCTTGAAATATTATTATTGTAATTATGAAAAAGCCTTCATATTTATCTATTGATTAAGTTGATAAAATAATACTCAGACGTATTAAAATACTATTGATATTAATTATTTACCGAAGCTATTCAAAACGAATATTTTAAAATCTATTCGTTTCAATGAAATAAACTGCAAATAATAAGTTATTTAAAACAACAAGGAGGTCATACTGAAATATATAACACCAAATTTAACATAAATTTTTGTTTATTGCGGTTTAATAATAAATACATCGAGATTAAATGGCACTTTAATTGTAATATAAAACTTTGATAAAATTTTGATATCTAATTATCGTATACCTAGGCTCGACGTAAGACAAGCGTACGTAATACAAATATACTGTAATAAATAAGCAATTAATTACAGGAAAATGTAAGTATATATCGCAGTGCAAACAACACCACATATCAATATACCATTAAATCATATTTATATTAAAATCATGTAAAGTTATAGATATATGCTATAAAAAATTATGAAATATTAAAATTTCGCCAATTTCAATATTGTATTAATTAATAATGCAATAGACGAATGTTGTAAATGTAATGAATGATCGGATAAATTGCGTATTTGTAACAAACATAAATAGCCTGACTTTAATTAACAATACTTGTCCTTTTCTGAAAACTTTTCCTTCGCGGAGTATGGAAGTTGTCGGGAAGCATTATTATTTAAAGTACGTGTAGTACACATTCGGAGATTGTGTCGAGACCGTCAGCCAGCAAAAGTTTTCTGGGATAGCCCAAGGAAGTTTTCATGGTTATCATAGGAACCGGGAGGGACACAATAGGGGCCCGAGACCAATCGAGTCAATATATATTTACAGATCAGTGGATATATACCCCATGCGCAACATCATTCCCGTCATATCGCATCTAAATCTATCTATTAAGCTCTTGACAACCTACTTGGAGTATCAGGAAGGCATAAACAAGAATATCCCAACAATTCGGGATTCCTCGTAAATGTAGTGAAATTTACTTTGACTGCCAAGCACGAAACTTTATATTTCTTTTTATCTTTATGTGTTTGTTTGTTTGATTATTTATGTATTTATTTCTAAAAATCATTAACATTTCTCTTTGAGAAGAATAATGCGAGAGCTCTTTAATAATAATGAATAGCTAAATCGCATCGCAGTGCAGGATATTTAAGCATTTCCATAAAAATAATGAGCATGCATGATACAGATTTTAAAATATTAACATTTTTGTTATAGTATATATATATATATATATATATATATATATTTTTTTTTTTTTAATAATTTTATAATAATTTCTGTTAATTGATATTCGTTTTATTTAATGTTTTGTATTCGTATTATGTATAAAAAAGTATTTCAAATTAAAAATTGAAAATATTTAAGATTCAATAGTATTTAAAGTTTCATGAACATAATGTGAAGAGTGAAATAATTAATACATTGTAAACACACAAGGATATGTGTTTGGAATAAGAAATTTCAACATTAACAGTATGTTAGATACGTAATTACGTGCAATATAATATTGTATTGCAGTTTGTATTGTAAAATATTTTATAATTAAATTTGAATATTTGTGCAAGAATAGAACAAGCTTGCGACAAATCATGATTTAATTAATCATTTTTATTCATCATATTTACTATCACTGAAATGATGACAATAATTTTTTCAACATTGAACTGCAGAAGGATATAAAGCTAAATAATCGGATTGAACGTGAAACAAAAAGAAACAAAATAATTGAAAAATGTTGATACATAGAGAGGCTGCTCGTAAAAAAAGACAAGTGAAGTCTTCTAGAGAGAAGGCAGCAAAACAAAAGAACACACGCGTCCATATTTCATCTTCATAGCGCCGATAGCCAATGCATGTTGACTGAGTTATTCGGATGATCCATCAGAAAATATTCAATCGACGCGACGAGACGCTATGTATATATATCGATTTATATTCAATGCCGAGACAAAGCGGGCGTAATCCGCATTTAATTGAAAAACTTCCGCGGCAACGACCATAGCTTCATCTCTCTCGCTCCCTTTGCTTGTCACAAATCGGGCGGATTCTACGTACCCTCCGCGCACTCACAACGATACACAATGAGATATTCTCATTCTCTTTCTTCCGTACTCACTCTCTCTCTCTCTCTCTCTCTCTCTCTCTTTATCTCAATCTTTATCTCTCTCACTTTCACTCAATTTCACTTTCTCGTTGTATCTGTCTTGTTACGTCGTTTTCTCGTAATTTTCCAAAGCATTTACAACAATTATCAACTTGTGTTGCGCAACCTTTTGTTTATGAAAAACGATAACGAATTTACTTTCCATTGAATGTGCCATACTAGTCCACGGACATTTAGGTTTCTTTATATTTTATTTTAAGCAGCTGACAGAAACTTATGCTTTTCAAAATTAAGAAATAATGAAATATACGATATTGTCGTACATACGTTACACATTTTTTCATACTTTTTATTAGACAGATATTTCCATTAGTATATATATATATATATATATATTAAAAAATAAATTAAATCTTTACATATAAAAATGAAAATATTTCTGCACATAAATTACACATAAATTTCATGTATTATGTACTCCTTAACAAACAATAAGTAAATTTATACAATCTTTTTATCTTATATGTCGAAATTAAAAAATACTTTATACGATATTTCGAAATATATTCTAATAAGTTTTTCATCATTATTTTTATTGTTTTATAAATTTAAAAAGGCATAAAAATTTTATCAAAATGGAAGATAATAAATATTTTTAATATATTTTTCTTAGGAAGCAATAACATCCGTTAATTCATTCAATTAGGATATAAAAATAATTTAATCACTTATTTTTAATAAAAAGAGAACTTAAATGAATTCAAATAAAGAATATAAAGAACATTATATTTTAAATGCTATCTTGTTGACAAATCCATGAAACCTATGAACAGTGCTAGATTTAAGAAAGAAAAAAAACCTATAAAATTGCATCAATTCAATGATATTAATTACGCTTTACTATAAAAAAAAAATTACTGTTCAAAACACATGAATAGAAAATATATTGAATATAATTTAATAAACATACTTATTAAAATAAATAACTACAGTAAAAAATTTTTTTAAAGTAATCTAGTAAACTCATCAATGAAGTACATCAGGTTAAACAAATTAACATCTTAACAGCAGATTCTTAAAGAAAGTCTAGTTTGTCATATGATGGGGGTTAATTTAAAAAGTTTTTATAGGTCTTTAGATATCTTTTTTAACTACGGTTTATAATATATTCGAGATGTCTTGTGTCTTCATCTTTTCCTTGTTTGCCTTATCAAATATAAAGCCTTCTTAAAATTCCATTACAAACGATGAATGTTATCCAAACGCAACAAAAATAATTTATATATATATTTATAAAAAATGATAATTATATAAAATTAATTTGAATGAATTTAAAGATTTACAATCCTATGATAATCACAATTTTCATTGTCCACTAAGTTTTAATATCGAATTGCCAATATTTATATTTCCCAACCACTCTCAATATATATAGTACAATCAACTTATTTGAGCCATGATATAGCCACATATATGCTGAAGTTCAATTCAATTATTTATTTATACAATAGACCATCAGTATCATTTAATACTGTGATTTAATAATGTGGCATTCTTATGAGAAAATTGCATCCCACACAACTCATACTAAATATATCTTTGGAATTTATGAAAATATGATGATAATAATTACCTTGAAGCATTAATATAATAATTTCACCCACATTTAACTTTGATTATGTAAAGTAAATATTGATAAAATACTTAAAAGATTCTTTCTATTAATGAATTTTCTAATATATAAATCAGTAGAATAGATTGGATAATAAAATTGAATAGAAAAACTTAACTATAACAGGAACATAAATCCAAAATATATAAATTGATGTAGAAAAAATTCGGCAAATATGTAATTAATATAAAATATTATAATTATATAAAGACGATTTTTTTTTATGTAGTACAGTATAAGATTGAGATAAACATAATTCAGTTAAAATAATGAATCAAAGTCCGCGATTCCAACAAGTGACAAAAGAAAAAGAGAACAAAAATAAGAACCGAGAGAAAATTCAAACCCCTCAATGTTTTTACTCTTCTCTAGAAGGAGAACAATTAAAATATGACAATCGTTAGATTTAATTATCGGAACAGAAGAATTTTCTGCTGCACAAGACAAAAAAAGCATTTTAAAAGACATTCCTTCTACCAAATGGGCAAACTCCTCCTTTTTTCACCCTTTCCCAAAGTAAAATGTTATTAAGTGCGCTGGAAATCAAAAGCAAGATCTTCCGAATCATTTGTTACTGGCGCTTTGTAGTATGGCCGCACAATAATTATCGCCAGTTAAAATCTGATCTGTCTAGTTTGGTTTGTCTTATTGTTGAACTGACAGATGTACAAAGATATTTGTACAAAAAATAAGCTACCTGACTTTAAACAAATGTTCAAGCGATAAATAAATTTATTTATTATTAGAAAAATATAATGATAAGTTTAAATTTTATTTATAGCCATTGTTATTTTAATAAATTCTATTGAATTGCTGAAAATGAAAATTATCGAAACAATTCTCTAAACTTATAAATCTTCTTAATATAATAAATATTTAATTATTAATGTATATGTGTCTTTAGAATTTTTCGATATCGCAGAAATTTTTAAACATTATATGTTTAAAATAATAATTCAAATTTTAAAACATCCATAAATATAAATTATATATTATATAATAGTATATATAACTGTATATAATAACTCAATATATAGGATAAACGAATAAAACATAAAACTTAAATGACATAAAACGTATTCACTTTTACATATTTTATTTGAGTGAAATATGCAGTTGGTTTTTCTTTACTCTACTTTTTTTGTAAATATTTAAGCATATAAATAAAACAAATATTAGTTTTACGCATTTGTATGCAAAAATGCGTCTTCATTATAATAAAAGTCTTTATTGCGTCGTAATGTTTCCTTACTTTTTTATGTATACAAAAAAAAAAAAAAAAAAACAATTTGAATAGCAGTATGATAGTTCTTCTGGAAGCATCATCGACGCTGTTTCTGTAGTCAGATTTTATCCCTCACTCCAATATTCTGCCGATAAAACTAAAGAAAAAGAAGCATTAAAACGCCCGCGAAAATATTGCGACAACCTGTAAAAATAAAGCAAACTGTCTGCGCTCGCGTGCGTGCGTCCGTGCGTGCGTCCGTGCATGCGTGCGTGCGTGCGTGCGTGCGTGCGCCTGTGTGGGTGAGAGAGAGAGAGAGAGAGAGAGAGCGAGTGAGCTAATGGGAGGGGGTGGGGGGTAGAAGAGGGTAGAAATACATAGGAGAGCAAAGAAATGGAGAAAATCTTCCTTACTCGCGAAAAGTACTTTTATAGACGACGAAATAAAAGACAAGACATAGACGCGCCCGGGCACAAAATTTGCATTTCGCCTCCTTGCCGCCAGTGGGTTATTATGCAGATCGATCTGCCGTCGATTGGCCACAAATTTCTCATAAATTCGTATTCTGACATTTTCTTTAACGCTACTCTCTTTTCTCGCGCCGAACTACTCCGCAGTTGTAATGTGTTGGGAGGCGACGACGGTTAAAAAAACAGGAACACAAGGGTGGCATGCATTTGCACCTCGTATAAAACTTTCATAGCACATTTAATGTCACTAAAAGCATCGATTACGTGCCACGTACTGTGGTTGCAGTATTTTTATAGAGTACTTATTTTCTTTTTTTATGTAAGATGAATCATGTGAACGATTAGGTAAGACATGGTTTTACACTCCTATTGTAATCTGTGAATTTAATGAGCAATATCTACCGTAATATGTTTTTATTCCTTGAATTTCGTAGGTACTATTATATGTGAAGCATATTGATGAATTTGTTTTTATTAGAAAAAATTTTTAATTGGCATTATGGCTTACAATAAATTTGAAAATATATTACCCATATACTTGATTTTCATTCATTTACTTAATGCAATAATATTCTTCTCGAAAGTAATTCATTCGTTGTTTTATAATTGCCTTGAAGAATTTGGTTTTAAAATACGAAGTCCTAGAGTAAATGTCATTATTCGTATGTTGAGATTCAATTTTCCATTATTATAAGATGAAAAACAATTGAAATAAATAAAGTTATATAGGTAATACATAGCTCAGATTAAAGCACAATGCAAAGGTAAAAGATTACGCTTCCGATTAGCATAAAAGCCTCATAGCGTCTTTGTCAAGCTTCTCAATATTCACATTCATTAATTAAAACGCTATCATTGTTATTGTATATAAAAATAATCAATAAATATAAAAAAAAATTCGAGACAAAACATAAGTATAAAAGAGCACGTGCTTATAGATGCCTGTAAATCTAATTACATAGTTCCTAATCATTATTAAAACATTGAATTAATTCTTTATCAAAATATTATTTTTAAATTTTTGCGTATGATTAAACAATTAAAAAAGCTGAAATATTTTTTAATTTAATGAAATCATTGTTTATTAACTGAACGCAAATTATTGTGGAATGTGTGTAACATTGTCCACCCCCCCCCCCTCCCTTTCTTTTTTTTTACATACCGCCTATTTATTAACTGAACCCAAATTTTTGGGGAATGTGGTTAACATTGTCCCCCCCCCCCCCCTCCCTTTCTTTTTTTTTACATACCGCCTAAAGATTTTTGAAAATTTAACGTTTTATCAAAAATATCTACAAACATAATTTCATTGTATTAACCATCAGTGTGCCCATTTGGTATGAAAAGTTTATTTTCCGATATATTAATTAAATATTTGGAAAAGTTGACTGCGATGGGATGGAGAAGAGTGTGAAATATCGCAACCGATAAAACACGGCATGTGTCGGTACACGCAGTATAACAAAAAACTCTCACCCTCTCTAGGACTTTTTGTATGCGGTCATTTTGTGGCTTTCGACCACAAATTTTCGGTTTTTAGTTTAATTAAAATATTTCCCCCGCGTATTAGATATTTCACTAATATTTCACATACGTTGCTGTTACTATATTACTGCCAGTCTCCGTACAATTAGGGGATGACTTCAAAAATAATTATATACGTACAATGTTTGTTGATAGTTAAATATTAATACCTTCCTTTTAAATACTCTATTATACTATTTATTATTCAGAAAATCTATTTTACATATTTTATCTTTACTATAATAGCCGATAATTAATTTCTAAATATCAATGTTTTCATTCAAATTTATTTAGCATTAAAGCATTAGTTTCGACATATTGACATTCAAAATAAACATTAATTTACCAAACACTTTTTTCTCATAATTATTGCGTAATTTTTACTATTTCTAATATTATTTCTAATCGCGATATTAAAATTATAACTGTTTTTAACATTTATTGTAAAACTATATCGTATATAATATGAATACATTAATTCGATATTATTTAATTTATTGTATTTGTATTCATATTTATGATACGACTCATGATAAAGTTAATATTAGCTATGTAACTTTTTCTTAAATAAATACCAATAAAAAAATTATACGGATCTTATAAAGTAATACTAAGTTATATTTTTAATTTAATGCAATAAAAGATACCAATACCGAACTAAAAAAACGTTTGTAAATCAAGAAACCGAGGGATTCACCAACGGCCAAGAAAATTACCGCAAATCTCAACAGATTAATTAATATAATCTTACCGCTATATACCCTCGACAAAAAATGACTGATTGCATTTGCTTTTATTTTATTCATTGAGAAATGAATATTATGAAAGTTAATTATTATTCACAAAAAGTTTCGACAAATATTTCAGATCTTGAATAAGAAAGCGATAAGAAAGAATATTGAAGAAGACTGTAGTCTTATTTTCCAATATGAAAGTTTTAATCGATTCCAACGAATTATGTCAATTAATTTAATTAATGCTAATCATTTTGATGCTCCATTGGCTAATTTATGAATAAAATTAGTGTTATACTGTTTCATCTTTACTTCACTAGTACGTAATTGAAAAATTAACTTCACATTGCTAGAAAAATAAATAAAAAAATACCTGTGTAGAATAGTATTAGTAGTTATATACAGTATAAATGAGGCTATAAACAATTATGTAAATATTAACTTCATAAATTAGTAATTAAATACAAATTAAATATTTTTTTTATTCTTCAAATAAATATTCTTGTGAAGGTTTTAAATTTAAAAATTTTACAATAATCGATCAAATACTATTTAATCTAAATGATGTAGACAGTATAGAATAATTTAGGCTTTTACAATTTGTCATTATAATCAAAGAAGTGTACTATAATAGATACAAATATTTTTTAATTAATATTAAGGGAGTGAAACTTTTAATTTTCTTGTTCGCCTAACAGCCGACATCTTATAATATTGCGATATTAAATATGAAAATGAATATTTATGAATAATAAGCATATTTATGCAGTATTTATGCAATATGTCCGTGGACTCTTGTGATCCTTCGACTCTCGGATTTTAGCGAGGACCATAATTAAATTCATGCTAATGAGAATGAAGATACAAAGTAAGACGTTGGCCACATAATAGTATATTTTTCTTCATGTATTAGCCTGTTAAAGTTTGATCAGCAGAAAAGTTTTATATATAATCTTAGAAGCCTTATACTTATTGACTTTGGAAAAATTGTTTATCTGAATATTAATAATTCATACATGTATGACCTACATTACTGATTGATATATATATATATATATATATATATATATATATAAGTTCTTATACATAAATATGATTTAATTTAATTTAATTTAATTTAATATTAGTTAAGTATTGTTGATACAATATAAGTATTAATACTAATAAGATTATGGGTAATGAAATACATTAACTTTTAAAACAGATTTAAGAAATTTTATTAATCGACTATCAGCATTAAATGATTATATCACTATCAATATTACAAATTTATATTTATACTTAATATAAATGCAATAATATACATATATTTAAAATTCTAATTTACGTATTCATTATAGAAATAATAAATTTTGTTTTAAATAACATAATTATAATAATTTAAATCAAGCAAAACACAAGATTAATTTTATGAAAAAAAATTTTTTTTTTTGCTGCACACCTTTAATTCGACAATGAATTTAGTCAATATATTAAAAAATAAATAAATAAAATATTTCAAAAATATAATTATATCTTTCTAAATAAATATAAATTTCTAGAAATTATTTTAAATATATTTCTTCATATTACTTTAAAATATTTAATTATTATATGACTGTGGTTGTAAATATTCATTTCATACAAGAAAAGTGAAAATACAATAATAATACTTCATTTTAATATTAGACGAAATAAAAATACTAACATAAAAAGTATTCGTTTAAAGTTTTGAAAATCAATTGAGATTAGAAATATGAAAGTGATGATAGAAATTACTGTTGCAGAAAGTACTATTGCAGATGAAAATACATTTGGATGTTATAATCTTCCTTGCCAAAATCATGAAACGGCAAGGTCGATGGTAACTAAAGACTTCTAGCAATCTCGAGAAAACGAATATAAATGTCTGTTATTTTTTTATACTAATTAAACGGCTATGATTCTATTTCAAAATAAATAATTAAAAATTCGAGTTTAAACTGTAAATTTTTTACTCATAATATTTTGTAGTTTTTATTGATGAATTTATTGAGTAATATTATGAGTAATAATCCTACAGTTTGTTATTGCTATATAAATCATATTCGTAAACAGCTGATATGAATTTTTCAATCAATTCAGTTTATCAATATTACCTGTTTCGAGCCCCATACTGGTTCAGAAATAAATTATTTAATAATTAATGAATATAACCAATTCCATATATATAGTATAGGTTGATCAAAGTACCATTACATTTAATAACACAACTACACGTAATATCAATACAATAATTATTGTGTATTATAAGGGGAAAAATAGAACTTTGTCACATTGAAAAGAGTGGCCATTCTAATATGAGCAAGTAAATCAAATCCCCGTGAATACACTTTACATTATCTTCCATTCGAACTACAATTTCTTTCAGGATATAGTAATGTCCAAATATAATATTAAATTTTGAAGAAAATATAGATGTAACTATCAGTTTAACATAATAAACACTGTTTTATTATAATTTCCTATAATAGATAAAGTACTGCTCCTATATCTTTACTTGGATGTATAAATTGCTGAAATCGAATGAAATACGAGTTTAATACATTTTATTAGCAATGGCTATATCTGGAAACACCTTATTTAGCGATCCTCCATAAAATATCCCAGGTTTAAGCGAACTGCATAAGCTACCCATGGAAATATCAATAAAACAAATGAAGCTCACAGTAAGAAAGGAATCGTGTCACTACTCCTGTATCGCAGAAAGTCATGGCAAACTGTAATCATGTAGCGCGTATATCCGGCGATTGAGCTGCCAGACGCCGAGCGTAAAGAATAAAAGGCAAAAGGGGTGCGAGAAGGTTGCCGCCGAATTTATGCGTCGAGTCGAGGGGTTAAGAATGAGTAGGAGAGCCGCTGCTTTATAGTGGGAACGTGTTACGCGAGACTCGAAGTCAGCGTGAACATATACATTATTTAGACGACAGTGAGATAGAAGAAGGGATGGCTCGTCGTATATCTAACGACAAGAGAAACTCATAATGCTCCGCCAACAACTTCCCGACAAACCGCCGCAAGGCTCTTCCAAGTCGGAGAAAGAACAAATGGCTCGCTCACTCTACTTGTTCTAATTAGCTCTAAGAGAAGGACAACTTTGTTTATTCATGATGAACTGATATGTAGAGAGCGACGTAACCGTTTTTATTGTTTTCATTCGTCGTAGATTCGTCGCTCCTAGATTTGATTATTATAGTAACTTGCATAACTTGACTTTGATCGAATATATCAGTCTTTTTTTAATTTCTGATATTTTGTTTAGTAGACATATTAGAATTAGAGTTGAAAAATCAGAAGCCGAATTGGAAATTGTTGTAGAATTAAGGCAAATCAAATCATCCATTCGTAGGACAGACTTTTGTGACATTTCCATGGGTAATCTATTTATGCTAACGATACTCATTGATTGCTGAGCTCAATGAAATTTAGTATAAATATTGATGAAATACGTAAAATTGAATCAAATAAAGCAATGATATGTGGACTATGTTTTCTTGAAAGATGAACCCCGACCTTGTCCGATCCGACCTTAAAGAAATTCATATGCGCTGTCCTCGAATGATTCTATAACTAAATTTTCCTTCTCTCCATCATTCACTTTTCCATCTTTGATAATATTCCTTTACATATATTTTCTATCATATCATATTGTCTCTGCTTTTCATTCAATGTTTAAGCTTAAAAGGTTTTTTTTTTTTTTTATTTGCATTCTTATAATTCAAAGGCAAAAAAGTAATTATTAACATTGATTAAAATATTTATTTTTATTAATAATATTTATAATAACACAGTCATTAGAATTTTAACTCCACATAATTTGCCTTTATCGAGTGTACGATGAACTAAGGTGATAAAATCTAAGCATTAATATTCTACTTTCAAATATATTAAAAAACAAATTATATAAACACGGGCGTCAAGTAATTCATTAATTTTTTAAACGTATATGTAGAATCTTTATTTTCGTAATTTATTATGTAAAATGAAGATGTATCACATTTTTAAATGTGAATAAATTTTATATATATTTCGTGTAAAAATATTTCAATAAATATATATTGATCTGTATTAATTAAATAAAAAATGATAATTAAGTTACAAAGTGATTGATTATAAGCAATTTGCCCATAGAACATTATATATTGTAAAGGCCAATATGAAATTTAATTTTCACAAAACTTTGCGGCTTGTATATTAAAATATCCATACTCTACACTAACTATGCTGACTTATATGCAAAATTATACAAACTCGATTTTACTACAATTTCAACCAATTTTGTCGATAGCCAAAATCTATATCTAAAGTCAGATAGAACAACGAATTTTGGTTTCTGGTTAAATTGTTCGATAGTTTGAATATGGTATTGAATAATTCATATCATCTTTATTAATGTTTCAATAGGATAAATGATTTCGAACTTATTGTTTCAACATGGGATTGGTATCTGTAGTTGAAAATAAAGTTTTCAAAATTTTCTGACCATTACACATAAGGTACTATTAAAATTACTATATGCACAAAACTGCATGAAGTTCTAATAAAAAAAAAAATTTTTTACTTATATTGTACAATACATAAATATCATAAATTATTCTTTATATGAGTATTTTTATTAAAAATGTTACAATTGATATGCTGTAATAATATTAATCGTTAATTCTTAAAAGTCAAAAGCTTATGGAGTTCTTAATATTCATATAATAAAATATAAAACTTTTTAAAACAATGATATTCATGATATGAAGATGATGAATAGCTTTCTTATAATTTTTTATATTTTATCTACCTACTAATTATATGTTTTTCATTTTCAAACTTAATGTCAACATTTGATAGTTCTTCACAGCATTAAATACAGTATAAATATTTTCAGACTATTTGTATTTTTATTATTTAATGGACATGAAAAATTGTTTTATTACTCCCAGTTCTGAATATTTTTAAATCATATATGTTGTATATGTATACATATTTATTATTTGATACACAAATATTTACGCAATAATAAGTAAATATTTATTATTTGATATTTGAATTTATTTCATTTTTTTTTTTTTTTTTTTTTTTTTTTTTTTTTTGAAATTTGTTTACCACAAACTTCAGTCCTATTAACACTACAAGAACATGTTTAATTCTTCAAATATTTTATTAAATTGAAGTATTTAATGATTTCTAGAACAATACGACCTGAATGATAAAATTGTACCTAAAAAATTATATACTGCAGAATTTTATTTTTCAATTATTATAATGCGTGTATATTTTGTGTATCTATAATGAAATAATTAAGCATATAAAAATATCTTCTTAATGAATGATTAAATTGTACTGATATTAAAATAAAAAGTCGTCTTTATTTCATTAATTAAAATTGGAAAATAAATGCACTCTATGTAACAACTTGTTAAATTTGGATTTTTCTTGTATAATACAAGTCCCGTTATAAAAAAAAAAAAAACCATTTTAATATTAATAATAATAATTATTATAATTATTCTTAATAATTGTTCGTTGAAATTTAATAATATATAACTGCTAATAATCATTGTTCATTAATAATACATTTAAATGTATAATGTTGTTGATCATTGCTACATTAAAGAATTATATAGAATTAAGTAACACACTCATTTTCCGAACATTAATAATCATAAAAATCTTATTTTTCATAAAATTTGATGAATTAATGTTTAGCCACTTATGTAATTGATATATTTTGATCCATATAAATTTGGAATTTACTCTGAACAATATGTTAAATGAAATTACATTATCAATTCATTCGACGTGAAACTTTGTTGTACAAACAATCGGATATATGATACGATTCTAAGAACTTAGTTTAAAATTTTATAAAATTTTTCTACATGCGCTATGTTTCTTAAATAATTCAATTATGTAATGTAATTCAATGATGTAATATTTCATAAATACACTTCATTATATTTAAAAGATAAAATGTTTTTCTTTAAGATTATTTATTTAAATGTTCTGTAATCAATTAAGACTTTTTTTCATTATATAAAGTAGATTCGGCTAATTTCTCAAGTACGTTAAAGTTTTAAATTTATTTCCCAAATCGTGGCATGCTGAAAATCATAAATTTTTTTACTATTTGAGCATACTTGAGCCATGAACGAAACGTATATCTATATCAAATACGTATCAAAGCATCGAACTCGCGGAACTTTAAAGCAGTTCGTTAAAAAAAGAAATAAACGTCCTTCATAGATTGAACGAAGAAGATTGACTTTAAAATGAGTGCGCTTATAGTGAAAAGAAAGCAAATGGACTCGACGCAAAACTTTTTCAAGAGTAAAAGTACACTGATTATTAGAAAACAAATTTCCTCAACTTTACTTATCAGTCTAATAATCGCGAGATAAAAACGGAATTTACCCTACGCTTAGGCTGGTACTATTTGATTGCAGCGAGATATAAAAACACTTCGCGGTTAATTTGTGAAACCATGCTTGTAGAGCAGAGAAGATTATCGCAATTAGTTAGTAGTAGTTGAAAAGAAGATTCACCCACAATGGCAGCTTAGACAATACATTCTCAATATTGCAGATTGCAATGAGACATGCGATGGAGTCCGTTTATGCTATTTTCTTCCTCATTCTTTTTTTTTTATTCTTTTTTTTTATAGAGCTTTCGTTCGTAAATTCGTTCACAAACTGACTGTCTCACTTTACCTCTTAAACACCCACAAACTCCCCGCCGTTCACTCCCGCGTACTTTCATTTTGTAAAAATCATGTCTGGTCGAGACACGGAGGCTCAACTGTTAATGGCTTAATGCTGTTAAACGACCTATTTCTTTCATGTATAATTTACGATACGATATTATATTAAAATATTTTCTATGCTTGTTAATTCGTTCGAAAAATATAGAAATTTTATTGGAATTATAGAGATATTCATATAAATAATTAATTGAAAGCGATTAATAATACGTAGCAAAACAATTAGAATGTCAGTAGTTTACTTAGTAAAATATTATAATTATGAAAATTGTATTATGAAAAGTGAAAGTAATATATAGTATTGTATAAGAACATATTGATTAAAATAACTTTCATATAAGCATTTAACAGCTGATTGATCTTACAAAATTCCAGTAAATAATAATAGTTTACTAATTCTTTTTTAATCAATTGCATTTTTTTTTTATACAAATCAGCTGGTTAGAGCTTTTATAGATCTCAAAGCGAGCTTTCATTTAAAATAGTGTCTTGAAAAATTATTTATGGACAAATTATGTAAGATGAAAAATACCACAAGGCTTGAAATGTAAGTTATATGAGTTGTCTAGAAAAATAGAGAGCGGTACTGTGTGGCATATCAGTGCAAAAAGAGCCGATAATCCTGCAATTTGTATTTATTTCCCCCTCCCGATCCTCTACGAATATATTCCTCTTCAGTGAAGTAACGATGAAAAATTCCTGCTTGCCAACGTACGCCATCATCTACTCTCTTCTTGCCATCACTTTCTCACTCTCATCCTCGCTACAACTCTCTTTCTCTCCCATTCTATCTTGCTATCTTACATTTTCTATTTGGGGGTGTGAAAAAAATTCTTTTTAGGCTAAATTCCCACGACACGTTGCTGTTTTTATGGCTTACGCTGCTATTTTTTGCCAACGTAAGAATGATGACAACAGCTTCAGATACTGTTTGCATATTTATTTGGTAATACGCTTTTAAAAAATGGAAATTTTATGATAATTGATATAAAGTCCCTTACAATATATCCTATTTAAATAATATAAGTATATTATAGCATTAATTATTTTTAAATTTTACATCTCGTTATTTAATATAAATTAAAGCATTTGACAGGATTTTAGATTGACATACAATGCTTCACCACACGTCGATTAATAAACTATAATTTTACATATTCGTAATAACACAACAATATATAATAAACGGCAAATTATTTTAAAGGAAATATTCTAACATATCAGTCACGCGTGATTTCATAATTTTTTCTTACAGACATTTTCTAAGATATTGTATATTAATCAATTAAACATGATTAAGATAACATTTACTGAATAAAGATACACTTTAAGACTCTAGTTAAAGCTAAAGTTTTCGTTGAAAGCAAAATCGTCGGTTCGCCTAAGTGGAAAATGACAATTACGTAAAATACACAAGAGGAAAACAAAGGGGAATGATTGTACGAAGTAAATCGTGCTTTGACACTAATTAGAAATTCAGTTCGAATGACAAACAAGAAAAAATTAAAAATTCCTCAAACAACTTTTCTCTTTCCCGTAAAGCAAACTGTATTTCGATTTCCTTGAATTTTTTATAACAGTGAACAAATAGTGAAAATATTGTGGTAAAATATAAAAATATAACAAAACAAAATAAAAAACTATAATAATTTAAGTGTAATACTAAAACGCCTTACTTTCCTTGAATATTTAAAGAAGTATATACATTATTAGAGACTGTATTTAAAAATTATCCCGTAAAATCTTGGATGAAAACTTTTGCGAATTCTAGATATTCGTTATGTAACATATTCCTAATTCTAATAACTTTTTTTTTTATATATTATTATATGAATTTCCTAAAAGTTTCAAATTACGAGAGACTCGATATAATAATATTTATTTAAACGGTCATATAACATAATCTTCCCATGCTTGTATACTCAATAAATAATTAGAAACGAAATATCATAAAAAATTATAATTTTTATTCCAAAATCAATTGAAAAACCGAATGGACTTTTGTATAGCCAGAGAGCATGGAAAAAAAGATGCTATAAAAAAATTTAAATTATTTCTATTAGCCAAATATATATATATATATGTGTGTGTGTGTGTGTGTGTGTGTGTGTGTGTGTGTGTGTGTGTGTGTGTGGAAGCACCGGCACTACCTTTGCCGATAAATCGACTACACACACTAACAAGAGTCAGTATTAAGATCGGCTACGTAGTGACAATCCAGTACTCTTAAGGACATTATTAATTGGTCCATTAAAAAAAATCCCAGACACTCTTACTTCCATCTATTTTAAAGTATTCACCTACGATCGATTTGCACATTCTTTTCAACGACCTCTGCATGAGAAATATCTACTTAAAAAGGTCAATCTACTTATATATTCTAATTGGTTATGAAGTAACTACTTCAATAAACACTTACGTTTGATTTAATTGAAAAGCTCATGATAATATAGAATAATCAAAAAATTTTGCAATTTAATTTCGTATAAAACGCTAAATATAATACGAGACGGATAGATTTAAAGTCAGAGAATTAATGAATAAATTATATATTGATAATTTGATAGCAATTATTTATATGATCAATATTATTTTAAAAAGATTAAATGACTTTTAGAAACTTTAGCATAGCATTTTCATGCTAAAGGAAGTATTTTGAATAAAGTTATAAATAATATGAACTTCAAAAGCATATTATTACGAACAAAATTTCATTGAAAGAGTATTTTACCTTACTTTTAATCTTTTTTTTTAATATTATTGTTTAATGAAATAACGAGAAATAAATTAGAGAATTCCTTGTAGAACTATAAAAAATTGTATTCATATTTTCTTTAATAAATATGATACAATGTTTAATTTACTGTATTTATTAAAATGGATGTTTTTTATTATTTTGTAAACACGATTTTATTATTTTATAAGAATCGGCTGAGATTATATGAATTTATAATTCAAAAAATGGATTAAAACAATTTTTGCCTATTACCATATATAGTCTATTTATATCAAAGGAAATGTTAATTTCCTTATTACACACAAGAATAACAACCAATACGTAGTGCACTTTAATTTGTTATATAAAATAAATCATCCCCCTGTTAACAAAAGTAATGGAATTAATGGAAAAAATTGGAAAGCACCTCTCACGATAAAATGGTAAGTAAACGTGTTTTCTTTTCTTTTTTTTTTTTATTACTTCATTTTATCTGTACTTTTTCTTACTCTCATTGTTCATTAAGTTCCATTACTTTCTTTTTTTTTTATTTTCTAAAAAATGTAGGTAGCAAATAAATGAATTTACAGAATGATTCATAAACTGTAAATAAAATAACAATTAATTTTTTATTAGTTAGATTTGTATTATGCGCGTTAGAATACTTTTAAAGTGAAGAAAGGAAGTGTACAATTTTTTTAGGGTGATACTTTTAATCAACTATATCAATTTTATCAAATCAGTATCAAAACAAAAGAAGTGAAAGTGCATAGTTAAAGTCTCAGAAACACCGGCAATACTTACATTTTCACGATCAAAATGTACATTGTGTGCCAGTATCACTTTCCAGTCTGTTTTCAAGATAAGCACGAAAAGAGAAAGAGGGATGATGGAAATAGAGAGAATGTATTGCAGAGAGAGAGAGAGAGAGAGAGAGAGAGAGAGTCAGATAAATTGGTTTCATAGAATCAGACGAGTTCGAGAGAATGATCCTTTCCTTTTGAGTCTGAACGAAGAAAGGGTGTGTCGGACGGCCATGTCCTGTCATGTCCGATAGCTTAAATATACTCTCTTACTTCTATTTCTCTCTACTTTCCTCTAAATCTCGCTCTCGCTCTCTCTCTCTCTATCTCTCTCTCTCTCTCTCTCTCTTTCTCTCTTATAACGGGTAGATATATATGTGTATCCCCTTAGAATATGTTGAGCTAATTGCATAATAGAGTGCCCGCATGTACCATAAGGGGGTAGAGAAAAAAGAGAGAGAATGGCAGAGAGATATCGTCGAAGGGCAGAAATGAAAGCGTGCGTTCAAATAATCGGAGATATATACCGATTATAACATGTAAAAGGCTGCAATATGCGAGAATTTGAGAGTATTTCAACGCGTACGCAAACTACTAGATCAGAGTGCGCTCAGTGCTTTTTGATGTAGAATTGCGCAGAATCCCTGTAGCTTTATTGTTTTGTAAGATTATTTTACAGAGTATTTAAATGAATTAATAGGAATTACAAAGAATAAGTGTTTTTCATTTAAGACTCGTGAAAAGTCGATGTGTCTTATAAAGCTAAACAGAAACAAAATATTTTCCACAAGTAAAAATTCATAGTTTCGTAAAACTTTCACTAAATTTGATATTATATCTAATTATATCTAAATATATCTAAATTATATCTAATCATCTAAATTTCATTATTATATTAAAAAAATGTTTCTCCCTATTGCTAGTAATAATTAATTTATTTAATAGAACATTTATGTTAATATAGAATTATTAGGAGTTTAATTAAAAATTATGTTATACGAATGATTCTTTATTTTATTTTGGTTAAAGAAACATTTATCTAGTATTAATATATATATATATATATATATATATATTATGGTTTATAATTTTTATGACTGATTTGTCTTCAATGTGAAAGTTATTTATTTGCAATTTCTCTTTAGATTTATCTCAATGCCGACAAATAAAATCGAAACTAATAAATGAATATTTATATAAATAATTAATTTTATAGAAAAAAAGAATTAATTTTATATCTATATTCTTGTAATGTAAATATCTTTTTGTAAATATATTTTATACTTTTTTTTCTTTTTTGTTGAATATGCAGTGGTAAACGCGAGTTTGCCTATATGAACGAAAGCAGTGGTTCATAATATTTGTCAACAGTTTAAATAATCATTTAATTTATTAATGACAGTTTATTATTAATTTGAATTTTCAATGTATGTAATTCTAAATTATGTAGAGAATTGTTAATGTTAA
The DNA here is from genome assembly GCF_000503995.2 of Ceratosolen solmsi marchali. Taxonomy (NCBI): domain Eukaryota; kingdom Metazoa; phylum Arthropoda; class Insecta; order Hymenoptera; family Agaonidae; genus Ceratosolen; species Ceratosolen solmsi. The sequence continues at coordinate 1,329,283 of NW_011948414.1, read as the reverse complement.
TTTGGAAATTTTATGCCACATGATTATTTAGTTTATACTTGAGAAGGTGTTTTTATTTCTTTTTTGTAAAAAATATTGGATATCTGTCGTAAATCTACGAGCTTTCGCATGATATTTTCCAATTACATAAAGGAACTATATTATTCCAGATAAAAATACGTAACGTATTTTATATGTGCATATCCTGTACAAAAAATTCAATTACCGATGATCTTAAAAACGTCGGTTAGACTCCAATAACATTTTATGTATATAAATAAATCGTGAGCTGAGCTGTAAATTACACAATGAATTATTATGATGATATATCAATATACAGGATGAAAATAATAAATAAACCTTCAAAAAGTACTGGTGTTACTCGAAAATCCAGTGTAATTCGCTCGTCAATGTAAAAGCTCTATTAGTAATATAAGTAGCTCATCTTCTTTATTATACTAGATGTCGATTATTAACAAACGAGCTTAAAGTTAAGTTTTTTTTTCCAGACTGACGGATTAGCATTATAAATGTAATTACCTGTACAAATATCGACGTAAATTCCTAGGAAAGTTGACCCAGTGATGTTCATAGCTGACTTCTAGTAGGGGCCTCGAGCTGTCTCACGTTAAATTAATCGCGGATACGCGACTACGGCCCCATAAACCGCCGTTTATTGCAACCCTTCTGCCCGAGTGGATGATGTGCCTTTGGTTCTTGTTAGGTATAAGAGCCTAAGGTTATTGGTTCGGCCGAAATCTGTAACCCCCTTTAAGATTCAGAAACTGCTCCTCGGTGCATGTGATCTACCTATGTTATGGCTAACATCGTCCCTCGGATTAACCGCCGTCCAGGATCTTAAAGCTCTCCTCCTCCGACATGCCGCATCTAATTAGCTTGTTACACTAAAATTGTTTCCTCCGCAGCGACTATCGCAGTTTCGAAAGATTTCTAATTTTTATTTAATCTTCGTCGTTATTTGCAAACCAATGCATCTCAAGCATTTCGATTATTAATTACAGTATTTTTCATCCAATTTCTACATTATTACTGGGAGATAAAAAATAAATAGAATTTAGAGCAGATACGTACAAGATTCATCTATAATATTTGAATAGATTAATTATGAATTTAGAATAAGCTTTTTAATAACGAGAACAATAATGAATGTCATTGGCATATCAATTCGATAATACGGATAATACGGATTCTCGAGCTGAATTTATAAACACAATTCGTAAAGTTAAAATGATCGCCATTAATGTAATACTTATTGTACATATATTTACATACATACATATTTACTACACGCATGTATAACAATTATTCTAGCAAATACTATACCGCAAACTTGTGTCATTGCCGCCTAATTTACTCCCCTTAAATAATCTATTGATGTCATTTATCCCTATGGTATGTCGTGTGCAAGTGCCTTTAATCTTAATCGAGTGTCTTTAATCTAAAGCAAGAGCTTTAATCTATAATGTGTCAAATGAAGATATCAAATATCGGTATACACTGACACAATCACACGGCATTCTGCAATTGAATATATTTAAATATATTTAAAAGCAGCGATACGATTATATTATATGCACGTATTATATATTGTCCAAAAACTCAATGATTCATGGTTATGTTAAAGCTAAATCCATAAAGTAAGCGAATCAATGATATGAGAGTAAAAATCCTGTCTCGAACTTTGTATCATAAAGTTTCACGAAATGCCAGTCATCATCGCTTCGATATCTTCAGTGAGAGTCGAGAACGCGCCATTCCGACAAATCCTCTTGCTCGATAGTCTTGAAAAATCAGACCCATCAATCTTCCAGCGCGAAATCGATGGAAGCAATCAGCCAGCATCCACAAGTCGAGGAAAAAAGAGGGCGCCAATGGCTGATACCCGAAGATTCTTCCTCCTGTACACGATTTGTCTCTGACCAGTTTCGGTCGTGTCCGTCGCTAATACAAGAATAAACAGTGTGCCAAGATCTAGACTTTCCCTTGGTGCACAGCACTTCTATCTGGGATAAGCCCACGATAAATCCCCCACTCTCAACAAGAGGAAGTCTCCTGTACGCGTTCGCCATCGGCCTCGAACCTCTCGAGGGTTTTCTAATTAAGATCGTTAAAGTGCCATGAAATTCAAATTACGTTTAATATCGAACTCCAGGGTGTCCTATCGCAAGGGCACTGGCTATGTCTCTCTTGTACAATATGATTCAGACGTTGTTCCACCATACCTTAGATGTCAAGGATTTTAGATGTAGTGGATGTAAGAAGATTAGGAACACGTCATATTATTTCTTGAATTGATCAATGTTTTACGACATTCTTTCGAATGCTGAAAAATTTCAATCGTTATAATTATTGACATAGAGCATACTTCAACACAACAAGGCTATTAATTTTTCATCGTTTTTTAGACGTTTTATAATATTTCCTTCACGTTGTGTTAATTACTTTGTCAGTATTGCTACGTGTATGTCTAATGTTCTTACCAACACTTATTTCACGTGCTTATAATTGCAGTTAAATCATATATGGTTTTGAGAAAATCTATAATTATTATACACAAGATTAGAGGTTTATATTGTAATATATAATTGAAATGTGATATTTAGGTACTATAGGCTAGAAAAATACAGATTTATATCATCTAATATAATATAATCGAGTGTAAGATATAAATATAAAAACATAGTAGTATAATTTAATAATTGTTCATAGTATCATAAATAAAAATAATATCAATATAATATAATCAATATAATTATTTGTAATATGATAATACTACAATATTATTTTATAATATCATATAATATCCCGTAATCAATAATAGATAAAAAAATTTCAATGTAAATTTCTGAACTTCTATTAATTTATACCTTTATTAGCATATATTTTACAATATAATAAAGTTAAATGTTTATGACAAATATATTTTAAACAGCTTTGAATAAAAGTGTTGTTTACTTACAGAACCGATCAATGGCACTCCTGAAAATGAAATTTGCCCAATCAAGATTTATCTAATACAAAACTAGCAGTTGCCTCACCCTATCAATGAAAATGAATTTCAATACTTACGTATGAGAGTATAAAACGAATGGCATATTAAAGTAAAATCGCTGCGCTATGACAAGCTGACGAAGCTCAAGAGTGAGATCGAATCTCTCGTAAACTGTTTTCCCCCTTTTATCGCCGGACGCGCACTTTCTCATATTCTTCGGCATTCAATTTATAATAACTGGCAGCCGGTGATTTCGCTGCATCCTTCCTCAGCCGCGCGATATTCACCGAAATCCTGCATATGGAATTCAAGGATTGAAGGGGGGGGGGAGAAAAGCGACGCGCGTTTATGCAGAAAATAGCTTCTTAACCTTTTACCGCGCCTTGCGGGATAGAAAAGCGTCAGTGCGAATTCCCAAGGTGAAAAGGAGCACGAAGACTCGTTAATTATCACTAACAAATCTCACGTAATCGATATTTCTTATCAACTGCCGGTTGTAAGTTCTAAAACCAGAGATAGTCAAAAGCTCTTGTCAGCTTGAATTTTTATTATTTAGATAAAAAAAAATTCACCAATGTAAATTACACAACGTATTTATTTATTGTTTACATATTATATATATTTATTATATTTTGTTAACTTAAATATAATGATATGCAAAGATTTTTCATTGACAGCGTCAAAATGTAATGTAAAATAGATAATTGCTTATGAACAATTATTGTAAATTATCTTCC
>NW_011948414.1:1317087-1325543 GCF_000503995.2 Ceratosolen solmsi marchali | reverse complement strand
TATATTGTAATTTATAAAAATTTTGTCTTTTCATTAAATTGTGATAAAAAGAATTACGATAGTAAATGTAATTCAAAAATATGATTCGAAAATATGATAAAAAGAAATATATATGTTATGATATAATATGAAAGGCAGACAGATCATATCTGAATAAACAAAGTTAAAAAGTAATAATTATTCTTTTGAAAACAAATAAATACACTTATTAATGCCTATCAATTATGTAATAAACATACGATTTTATTCAAATTATAAATAAAGTAATAAATAATACGATAAATTATATTAAATTACGTATATTAAATATAAAAGTACTGTTAAACAAACTATAAGTTCATCCATCGTTTTTTAGTCGAAATATTTTAATTATTAAATTAATTATTAAATTCATAATTACGAAATAATCGAAATATTTAAAAAAAAACTTATCGCCGAAAACTTTTAGCCAAAGGAAGGAAATACAAAAATTTGAAAGACACCGAACAGTGCTATGCACACTGCGTATGCGAGAAAAGAAACATAAATAAGACGAATAGTCATACACGTAAAGGCGATAGAATGCATCGAACATATAGAATGCCACATAAATCGGCAGAGTGCGAGAAAGTGAGAGAAGATAACTTTTTATATATCGAAGCACTCCTCGTCTATGCATCTGCAGCCAATATCTGCAACGGCTTCCTTTACTTTTTACATCCGAGAGACATTTATACACTCGTTTGTCTCTGCGCACTATTCTGTATAATATACCGCCTATGTGCTTAGATAAAATGTTGGGAGCGCAGATGTCCCGATGCCATGAGTTACGCGAGCTATTAGCGTCCTTTCCGTAACTATTTATTGCTCGGAAAACAGATGCCACGACGGCGTTTCATTGCTCATCGTTTCATGAGTGCATTGCGCATCGATTGCAAATTACAAGATAATTACTCGCTGTATCTTTCAATCTATAATTGGCAAGTATCTCGTTATCATTTATTAGTGTTGGCTGTTAGTTTCTACAGTTTGAACGACAACTTCTTGTTAGTAAATCTATAATCAGACTTATTGTCTTTGACAATTATAGTGTCAAATATACGAGGTACATTTAATGTAAAGTAAGGCGTCGAATGTCAAAGAGACTTCTATTTGATAATCACACTTTTCTTTCACGTAAAGTCTGTACAAATTGTAAAATTAATGATATATCTAAAATATATATTAACAGACACTAAAATAATCAAAATAATTATTTATCATTAATGCCATGTGAATTAATTATTTGCTAATTAATTCGATAATACGGCAGACGAGTACGTTGAATTAATTTAATTTCGATATTAAATTTAGAAATCATTCTTAATAATATATTGGCATAATGTATTAAATTGCAGCTTGTAATAATGAATTTTATATAATTACATACACATAATAAATTCTGTAGTCTATTAATACCAATATGTATACGTATAAATAAAATTACAAAACATATTCAAATAAATTATGATAATAAATTATGAAATTATTATACATATTAAATATGGTAAAAAAATATTTATAAATATTAAAGTTTATAAATAACGTGCGACATAATGATTTAGTTTATGCATTAAGTATAACATATAAATTGCAATGCTTTCATAAGAGCTTATAAATAGATTTATAAATGTATAATCAACTATAGGTCCGTATATGCTTGCGTCTGAATCGGTAGAAAAAATTTTTTCGAATAATAATGCGAAAATATATGATAAAAGCAAATACTGTCACATAATACATTTAAATCCATTACAGAGTCGCGTGTAAAATTAATATTAAATGATAACTTAAAAATGTTAGGGTTTATTATTAATTAAAGCTTTACGTGTATATAACGTGAAATTATCTCTAACTTTTAGATTTTTAGATATTTATTATTCAGTAAACTTATATAATACGATCAAATACTCATTAATTCCTGTATAATTTAATATCAAATATATATTAAATTTAACGACTTTTAATCAATAAAATACGTTCGCCAAGAATTTTTAAGCTTAGCTTAACTTATCGACAAAGTGTCAAATGCATTATTACCTACATGATTCAACGTTTATATAGGAATATTATCCAAGCAGCCGGAACACCTAAGTCTCGAAAGTAAAAAAAATCAAAACCCACATTCCAGGTTTTAAGTCGCAACAATACATAAGAGGTATGACTCGAGACGTTAAAAAGCGTCGAGAATATTTGAAGATTACGTTAGGGCGGTTAGTTCTATTACATAACATATCCGTCCTTTCTTAACACAGCCAAGCCAGTAATACAAAATATAGAGACACACGAGGGTGAACTCCAAGGTTTACGTTTACAGCCCAAACTACAAATTCGACGGAATTACCGAAGCGTATAAAGAGCGACTTGGTCGCGGTGTCAGTGAATCGTGTCTCACAAGAGAACCAGCACACAAGATTACCCGAACCACTCTCATTCGGTTATTAAGAAATTTCTCTCAGATAATTGCGTCATCGTGCACACTATTTGTGAAAATTTCTCTTTTATATTATCTAAATAACGCAACGATACAATTTAGAGATATTTGAAATTGTCGCTTTTAATATAGCAAATGATTTATACTGCGAACACTCGCACCTTTATCATCGTTATAACAATTTTTTCTTTTATACATTTTCAATGGTATGGAAAAAAAATTGGTAGAGTTATTTGTTATAAGTTTGAAATTAGTTTATTAATTATTATATATATATATAGGATCAATATTTATAAGATAAGACGTGAATTTAATGCATGCACGAACAATAGTCATTAATATATTTAATTTTTTCAATTTTCACGACTTGATAAGAAAAAAAAAAAAAAAAGTATCTATAATATTGTGTAATTTATTTATAATAATTTATTATTCATATTTAAATATTATTCCAAGTAATCATTGTTTGTACAGATTTATAAAAATATTTGAAAGGTAATTTGTGAGAAATGTGCATTACTATTGAGTTTTGATAATATGAAAAGTAACCATAATAATGTAATGCCTAACTACTATTCTATACGATAGCATAAAATAATCTCTTAAAAAATACCTTTATAAAATACCTCATTAATGACAACAAAGTGAACGAGTGGGCAGATTAACATAATTCGCCTCGGCAATATAAAATTTCTAAAAATCGTATAGGAGGAATCCCTAGAATTTCGCTAATTTTTACCGTCGCCCGACATAATTCAAACATCGTTGGAATAAATACGAAAGTTTTACGAAAGGAGAAGGGGTGAAAAGAGAGGGACAAGGGAGCTTAAATTATTAACGGCGACTGCGAGACGACGGGAGCATTTGCCGAAAGTAGTTGTGCCAGACCCTCCTGGAAAAACTGGCCAGCGTCCTCGCGTTGACAATGCCGCGAGGCTACGAAATTATTTATCACGCCCGTTAATTAGATGGACAACTACTTCTGTACCCTTCCCAATCTCCACCTATCGCGAAACCGAAACCTTAATTGCTCGCGCGAAGGAAAAGATTTAGAGGGGATAACAAGTGGAGGGGCGCTTGGTTACTATCGCATAATAATCGCAAATGGTTTTGTAATCTCGCGAAAATAAACTCAAGGAATAAACGAACAATCAGCCAGGGGCCAGAATCATTATTTTAAATATTCATTATCAATCTCTGTTTTTATCTTAATTGGTTATAAATTAGATTAGACGGCGAGAGAGCTATTCCACTTATTAATTTTAAAATTGAATTTTTTAATATTCCTAAATACAAATTCTTCTATGATCGAAATTTCATCGTTGAATTATGCAAAGAAATAAATTTAATTTTCCTTCATTGTTCCCACTTTCATTGGGAATATTTCCATTTGATTATATGCATTATCTATACGGCACCTGTAACAATAGATTTGAATTAATATTTTTATTAAAATAAATTTCATAAATATATATTCGTAAAGTAATAGGAATTAACAAAGATTTGTACGTTCATTTTGTAATTGAAATTCTACAGCACTTATTAGTTTGTAAAATAGAATTTTTTCATAATTGTTATTTTTGTAGGAGTCCCAATATTATTTATATCTGTCTCATACAACATTAAAAAAGAAATATTTTTAAATTTAAAAAAGAAAGAATTAAATGAAGCTTTAAAAAAAATTTTTTTTTGCTATTTATTCCAGAAAACGTATACGACAATAGTTAATAAAAATTTACATAAATATTTTAAATAAACAAATTATCCATGTTATTTAATAAAAAAAAAATAGTTTTACTGTTTTACGCGAATTTAAAATTCATTTTTTAGCTCATAAAACGTTGGAGAGTAATAAATTTATATTACCAACTTATCGATAACAATCAACAATAATTTTAAATAAATTTATATAAATATTTATATGCAAATCTTTCGGATTCTTCATTGGATTATACTGTTTTATAGATATTTACAAATATGGGAATTTATTGTTTTTCTTTTTCTTTTTTCTTTTTTTATCTTAATACAAAATTGCCTTAATACAAAATTTGAATTACAATTTTAAGCGAATGGACCATCTAAAAATGATGAAACATAATTTTATAAAATATTACTTAAACTATTGATATTTATTCTTAATTGTGCATAATTACAAAATTAACACAAGATCGTTTATCTTTTTTCATTAAACTATTAAGCAAATTACAAATAAGATTGAACAAAACATACATTACATAGTGCAGTAAATATAAATATTCGAATCTTAGACTATTTTAATAATAAAAATATGTTTATGAAAGATGTTGTAATGAAATAAGAAGGAAATAATTGAATTAGAAACTATAAACTTTATTTTTCGAAATTTTTCGAAATATTGTTAAAGCATTTAACAATAAATCATTGTCAATAATCATTGAATGTATATATATATATATATATATATATATATATATATATATATATATATATATATATATATATATATATATATATATTGAATTTCTATTGAATTCACTTAAATTGCTATTATAGTTTAATAATTTAATAGTTTAATAGTTTATAATAGAGTATGGAATGAAATATTATAAATATTTTTTAATTTGATTTCTAGGCAGATTTTAATGGGAATGTCGCTACACTTTTCAAAAAAGAATTCGTCCAAAATTTATCTCAAGCAATCTATAATATAGAAGCCACAAACGGTCAAAGCTATTAATAATTCTCACGTTAAAGAAACATGATATAATTAATGCGAATAACGGCATCAGAGCATTGCCAATAATTTGCACAGAGTATCGCGATGAAAATGTCTTCGCCAGACATCGGTTCATTCGCAATAAGACGCTTATAAGAAGCTGAAATAGCGGAAGCTCAGGTCGCCGACGGCTCGGATACCATCTCTTTTGGCATCGCTCCTTATCATCCTCATCCTCTGGGCCACTAATAATCAGAAAAGCTCGGGCACGAGGCTCCGCGACTATCAACCATGTTGTTCGTCAAGTCTCGTTATTTATAATCCGCTTCGGGTATTTACTGCCGGCCAGCTGCCAGAAGAACGCAGTAAAATGAAGCACCACGCCTAGGCGTATACACCGCCACCTATTGCCTATATTTGCGTTTCTGGCACTCCCTTCGAGGAGTCCACTTTGGAAATATTCTGTACTGCGCACAGGGTGTTTCGCCGTTTATTGCTCCGTGGCACTTGATTTATTTGAGACAACGCGTGTAAATTTCACGCGCGTGTATTTATAAAGAGAGAGAGAGAGAGAGAGAGAGAGAGAGAGAGAGAGAGAGAGAGACTGAGACAGGGTGAGTGCTTGCGAGTCTCGAGGCGGCGAGTGTCACGGATTCGATACACTGTATTCTAATGTATGTTTCTAGATTTCTGTATACATCGTTATTTTCTTATATATGTATGCACTTATCCTCGTCTATGTCCGGACTGCTCTGGCTTGGATATTTCAGGTAAGTTACCGGATTTAGGAGTCGAGAATTCAAGCGGAGCGTAATCAACTTTGGAGATTGTGTAGATTTCTTGTGGATTTCTTGGCTTCGAAACTCTAGTATTTAAATAAATATCCCTATTTATTATACTCCTCATGCTATAATAATGTTAAGCTTTCAAAACAAGATGAGTTGGATATTTTTTTTAATATATATAAACTAGCAATTTCACGAGTACAATAGTTATTAACATTTTTTTCAATGATTCTCAATAATTAGATGATATACGAATTTATTGTTTATATTGAAATAAATTACATTATTTTTATGCGATCATATATTACTTTTTTTCAAATACCTAAATTATATAATTACGCGTCATTCCTTTTTGCATTATCAATGTCATAATACTTTGCCGTCATATAGTAAAATATTGATTGTAAAATTTTAATTATTCCGTTATATCGTTTATCAGTTATATATAAAGTTTTATAGATATTCGTAGGCGAAAGAAATTCGAAATTACAAATATACATTATGCACGCATATCTCTAGATTACATTCTAAGTGCACATTAAGAGAAATGAAACTACATATACATGTGAATTTTATACAAACGAAAATCTTTGTACATTCATTTTTACAGTTTTATATGTTTCATTTTACATTAAAAAGAAAAAAAAAAGTAGAAACTATATATATTATTTATAATACGTACTACTTGTATTTTATGTAATAATAATTTATAGTCATAAATTTATAGTAACGTTCGATAACATTTTAAAAAGAGAATGTAAAAGGCGTAAATCCAGATGAGTATAAATCCATCTTCTTGGCATGCAACTTTTCACTTTTTGTCTTATTTTTTTCATAGAGTATTTATCTAAAGTTCACCAATCGCAATGCATCTTCCGCGCAAATCAAATGGAATCTCTCACGCTAGCTGTTAAAGAAACATCTGTGAATGGAGCAAGTGGTGGGATGTTAAGAACGAGAGAGAGAGAGAGAGAGAGAGAGAGAGAGAGAGAGAGAGAGACAGGGAGAAGGAGTTAAAGAAATAATAAGAGTGATATTGACAGCGAATAAGAAGTAAGAAATTCCTTGTCCGGAGTGGCGGAGGGTTCAACTTTTTCCTAGTCCTGCATGACCTCGAGCTACTATTACTGTTACGGGTAAACTTCGAGATAAATGTGACACCTTTTATCGTCTATATAATAAATACTAGGCTCCTCATCTATAAAACAAACAGCCTTCCTAAAACCCATTGCGTCTACGTTTTTCTCTATCTCTTCTTCAAGCGCCCGAATTCTTTTAATGTCGTCCTTAAATTGTAGCACTCTTTAATTGTGTTATTGTAAAATACCGCGAATTGTTCAAAGATCAGGTCGCATTACAATACGAATGAACTTTGTCATTTTCATAATATAACACATAATGCGTCCAAATACTTTTGGCAAGCACTTGAGTTTCATTTACTTATCCCAAATAAATATGTGTTTATATCATCTTCACACGTTATTTACACACAATCTTAACACATTTATTTTATTACAGGTACAACATATATATGTTATAAAACGTGTTTCTTTAATAATAAATTTACGTAACGTAAAATTAGTCGATATATATATACATACATAAATATAATGAATATTAAATTTTTTTATTACACTTTTATATTATTCAAGTCTATATTATAAAGATGAAATGTTTTTGAAAGAGTGGCACAGTATTTTTTATCTCCAATTACATTTATCTGAATAACCATCAATAACTCAGTGCATTTATGTTGCAGGAAAATTAAAACCGTTAAATCTTTACTCGCCCCCCCCTCTCCCCCGTCATAGCCGTCGGTCGCTCACTGCCGCTATCTCGTACTCTTTCTAAATTCTCTTCCTTTGCTCCGGGCCGCAGTAGTTCAGGGCGAATATCCTCCATGCGTCATTCTTGATCGCCCTCGTGCGCGCCCTTTTGTATTTTTCTTGTTCAAGGCGCGTTTTAAACTGCCCCTGACGTTACGTTGTGTGTTGCTACGTAGAACGGAAAAAGAGAAGCGAGTCTCGCCCTTTATCCGCAAAAGAGTGACCCCCTCTCACATAAAGGAGCCCGTTTTTCCTCTTCCGGCTGAAAAATGCTTAATAGTTTCCGTGTCTTCTTCTTCTTTTGCCGTACGCAAGCCCGCGGTTCCCGACGTCTTTAGAATTTTCTTCTCGCTGGTTATTGCTCGTCTTTTTGCCTCGTTTCCATTGCGGACGGCCCTGTTTTACTCGAAGTAATTAGTCACCGCTGTTTTTCCATTCTAAGTGTTGTCAGATATTTTGATTACCAGAAAAGTTATTTTAACTAATTATCAATAAGCAAATTACCTTTTATCTTCGTCGCACTATGCGTTATGGATTATTCTTTACTAACTGGACTATTCATTGTTACTTTCTTTAAATTTAACAACTGCTGTTATGTAAATATATAATTCGTATCGTAATGGCTTTATATATATATATATATATATATATATATATATATATATATATATATATATATATATTTACACCGACAATAC
>NW_011948414.1:1294807-1316878 GCF_000503995.2 Ceratosolen solmsi marchali | reverse complement strand
TATATATATTTTGTATCGTTATGTCTATATATATATATATATATATATATATATATATATATATATATATATATATATATATAATTATACCAACGGTAAGCGTTAGCAATTTTTATTAAAAATCGAAAAGGATACATTACATATAAATCATTTCCTGAGATAAATTAATTTTGTTAATAAGATTAGAATCATTAATTCAACGAAAACAATATGTTACATTTTCATAATAAAATACATATGAATGTGTGCAAGTATGTATGTATGCGTGTATGTGCATAGATTATTCATATGTATATTTTGAACGCGAATTACGTAAAATCGCTGGATTAAAGTAATGTAGAAATTAAATTATGTGCTTAGACATGAAAATTACTGAAATACAAATTATCAGTTATATAAATATATTCTTACGTATACATCTGTGCATGTTTCTATAATTAATACCTCCTGACAAGGTATTGCATAATATCAAATTTACATTGGGGAAAATCATATTGTGAAAAAACATAAATTACTATCACGAGCATTGCATACAAAGGCTCTCTCTCTCTCTCTCTCTCTCTCTCTCTCTCAGTCTCTTTCTTTCCTGTACATATAGATGATGGTTTTGAGTTTATCTGCAGCTGGTAACGTAATAGAAACATAAAGGTAGGAAAAGTCGCTTCATAATCTCGGCTCATAGACACTCGGCACCCAACCCACAAGCGTACATTCATCCTCGAAGAAGCCATGTCCTTCAAATCTCCCCCAATGAGGCTTGACTCTCGCAAACAAAAGACAAATGCCAAGGCCGATATTATAGTTAAGAGCCGCCGAAGAAGAGCCACCGTTCTGTCTGTTTATAGCCGGTCAGCAACCACTGCGGGCCGCGCGGACTCGGTGCCGGTGATTAGATAAATTTGTCATTCGCGGGAGCGCCTCAGCCACCCACCAGTCTTGATTAATTGCCCTCGAGCTCTCGACTCTTCGCCGTTACGCTCGCGCAGCCAACTAATCGCCGTGAGACGCTCACCCGCATTTAATCTATATTTAAGCGGCGCACGCCCGCGGATGATGAACACTGGCATACGACCGGGGCGCTAAGACCGAGTCCGCGCGACTCGAGTAGGTCACTACTAATCTTCAAATTTATCCGGAAGTCCGCTCGTGTTTTGCTATTCAAGTAACCGTACGCTTGATTTTTCGTCTTTCCTGATTAAGTCGCTTGGCTCCTCGATCAACACTCACATCCGAATCTCTAACAAATTGAATTTTAGAATTTCGCATCACTCGTGTTGCTCCTAAGCTCCCAAAATGATCTCTTTAGAGATAATTAATTAATAATTAAAGAGAAATTTATGCTCCCTGTATCATTTGTGTCAGCATTTGTACTAATTCAACACCCTATTTATCAACAATATTATAAAATAATTTTATAGAATCGTATAAATAACGTGTACTATCATTCTTCTTTCATCTTCTTTTTAAACTTAATTGCTTTGTTTTCGTTGATGAGCAGAAATTTCTTTAATACGGCTATTGAAAAGGCATCGTTCAAGTATTAAGATTAAAGTAGTGGCTATTATAAAAGTATTGATTATAAAACTGTATTTTCTAATTGCTGCTTAAGAATGTAAATGATAATTATAATGCAAGACGATTAACTGTAGGAAAACAGATTTAATATTTAGAGATCGCTATAATTAAAATAAATATCTTTCTCTGACATAACGTACGACACTTCTTTTTCACAATAAATTTTATATGCTGACATTCAAGCGTGCGTCACAACTTCTTTGAAGAAGGTAGTACATAAATTTCTCTTTAATTTATGTTTCTGTAATATTCTTTACTTATATTCACATTAAGAAATTTATATTAAACCTTAAATATGAATTTTACTGTTGAATATAATATATATAGATATATATATATATGTTTGCCAACTATATAGATAATATAATATTTATTATTTTTTGAGCTGGTTACAACTATAACATTAGTTTCGCATATTTTTCAAAGAAACATACAAAATTCATCGTATTATCCCAAATGTTTTCGTATTAATTTTAAATATACATATCTCGATTATTTGAAATAAAGTAAGTCTTATTGAAAAAATTTCATTAACCGTCATTTGATGTTTTCATTTTAATACTAAGACGACTTTTGAATTCTCACTTATCTGCAAATTAATTTACCGCTAAGCTTCCAAATTTACTTGATCTTTGTAAAAATAATGCAATACAAGCGTGTAACAATGCGAGCAATAGTAACGCGATGATCCTAGTCGAAATGCCAAAATGCGGTGACAGTGTGCTAATGAAATAGAGCTGGGAGAAGAGAGACTGAGAAAAGCGTAGTCGAGAAGAGAAGCGGAGGAAGCCTCGTCGAGATGAGAAATGCAGAGGTACATTACGAGACATCCGTCCGCTCGGCGCTAATGATAATTAGAATGTTGAGACAAATAGAGAGAAGGGGAGAAAGAGGAGCTTGCGACTTATATACCCGTTGAAGATGAAGCGCGAGAATTCGTGTATGCGAAGGGTTACAACGATGTAAGTCGAGGTGCTGTTCATGAACGTGTCGTATTTTTCTTTTAATTTTCGCAGATATTACTTTAAGAATAAAGTGTCTAATTGACGGCAAGTGCTCGCTTAATTATTTTCATTACATGTCTTTCGGTTAAAAGGTAATAGTCACTTTTGTCAGTGTAAAGTTTATTAAAGAATTGAGTGTCTATTTAAATAAAGCTTGAAATATTGGAATATAGTGATTGTAATTAAAATTTCACTTTATATATATTTTTCTCTGGATTTAAAGTTTTTTATAGGGTGATTATTCATCCAATACAAATAATAGAAAATAGGCACACACTGACGAAATTATACAATTAAATATTACTACGTTATTTTCTCACTATTTCAAAGCTTTTACTTTCATTTAGTGCTATAATTCATAAATGTATAATGATTTTTGAAATGACGAAACGATGAAGAATCAATACTAAACAATAAAAATGAAGTATTTGTCACACTTATATCATCTCAATAAAATGAGATATATTACAATTAAATAATTTGTTATTACATTATCCTTTATGAATATAAATGTGAGCAGTCGAGAGGTTCTTTTTTTAATTTGAGATTAGACGAAAAATTTTAGTGTAAATTTTTATGGAAAGGTAATGCAATGATGAAGCAAGAAAAGAGTTGAGCAAATGTTTCATCGTCATTGACAGTTGTGTCGCGGCCTCGGCTACTTAATAATCCGAATGACCCGATTCTTCGCCAATCCAAACTGTAATGAGGGTAGAAATTTATTTGTCTACGACAACAACTGCGGTCATGATCTGCGTCGTGTGAAATTTTAATAAATATTCGAGCTTCCCCGGCTCTTGCTTACGGAACGGATTAAATAACTTAGGTGAGCTCGGGAGAGTCGACACTGGCGCCAAGGGTAGAAAGAGAGAACAAGAGAAATATTAAACAGCCTTGTTTTCCCGTAAATCAGTTAGAAAATTCACCCTCGGCTCCTGACTACAAACGTTGCACAAGGAGGGTAACCCTTGCCCAAATCCCTTACGTCGTTACAGGGCGCCAAGCTCAACCCTTTCCGCCGATTTTCCGCGATTCCACTCCGACATTCTTTTCTCTGACTTTTTCGGTACTTGTCACGATGACCTTTCAACTGTCATTCCGGTATTTAAATTTCTACCGTACTGCTATAACGTAAAATATTTTAAACGCAAGAATTTTAATCAATGCTTTAAGAATAGTCGTTTTAATTAATTTTCTCATTTTTATTAAGAATTTCATTGTTATTAGCTTGAATACACATATAGATATATACGTATTGATTGTTGAATCGCTAAAATTTTATTAAGTGTACATCTTCTAAATAATAAAAATCATTAAAAAAAAAAACCAATATATATATATATATGTATATATATATATAAATAATAATGTTTTAAATACATTCTGTTAGTAAGAGTATAATTTTTTTTTACAGTTGCATAATTAATTGCATTATATTTATAAGATTTTAATGAATTATATATTAAAAAAAAAAAAAAAAATTTGGCAACGAATGTAATTTTAAGTGGCCTATGTGCTCTTTTATTTCCCGACCATTCAAGTCGATGAAAAATTATATCGTAAACTGATTAAATCTTCGAAAAAGAAAATAGAAAATGCTTTAGTATGGAATTAAAATGTTTGTCGAGAGAAAAAATATCTAATTTCCATTACTCGCTTATTTGATTACGAAAGTTGTATAAATCTAGACACCCGTCAATCTTCACCTCAAAAATAATACAGAAATCTCGGCACTTCAGCACTCGAGCTTTACAATGAGCCTCAAGGGCTTTTTTACAAAAATCGGTCATCATATTATTGCAAAGAGTATACATGTATATCTGATATCCATCGCGTGCCATTTTAAGCCGTAACAAGTGAAGTAAATTGAAAAGTTGCGAATTTCCTTGTGCACTGTTCTGTAACGAAAAACAAGGAATAATGTGTTTTACGATCAAAGCTTTCCTTTCAAATCAAATTTAACGAACATTATATCAGAAATTGAGGAGAAAATTGAACATTAATTTTCTCGATTATTTTGCTTTTAATTAAACTGCTATCTAGTTTCTTGAAATCGTGTAACTAGAAGGTCAAGAATTAATAAGCAAGTCTTTTCACAAATCACACTTACTAAAACTCACATAACCAATATTTTTCATATTTCTAACGCTTCGCTAGACTTTGCAATCGTCACACATTGAATGAATGATCGTGAAAAGGACTTCGGCAGAGTTCCTTCACACTCGATATACAGCACTATATAATAAAAAGCAGCCTAAAATAAGGAAAATATAGAGGATAGCGAGCTTAATAATATCAATTTATACAGTGCACGTCGACGTCTACGGGGTTCGAAACTAATACAGTTCCCATGTCGCAAAAACATTATCCCCGACAAGGACGTGCTCCTCGAGTAAAGTACTTGCAGTCACCGTGTTCTTGGGCTCACCGATTGTGTCGTCGAGGCCTCTCGCGGGCGCAAATCCTTTAAGACCCGCGAAACACCCTCCTAATTCTCCTTGGCTGAGAAGACCCCGAGCCCTTCGACGACCGCCTCTTGAATTACATTTAAATACGTGACTAATGTCATGCCGCAATGATGCTTACTATTTACGAGATCCTGCCGAGTACTTGTCCCGTCCCTCCGCTCCCTCCCTCGATCGCGCACTCATTCGCTCGCTCACTCACTCACTCGCTCATTTACGAGCGCGAGTAAATCCGTCAAAGACAAAAGGATGGAACGATGCGGAGTCGCGCATCGATCAATGTTGGCCACGACTGATAAAATATTTCGACACCGACAATTTCGACAATGATAGAATAATCATTTTAATAGCTTACAATACATTCTTATATACTTTTATTTTAAAATCAATTTCATCTATCAATTCATAAACATCGGAATTCTGATTAACGGAAAATCTCGTGTAACAGTATTATAATGTTATGTTTAATTTTGAAAATTAGCTTTACATATTGGAGAATGATAAATATGAAATAGTATGTGAGATATTTTTATACTTTATTGAAATATTACTTGCTCTGCGTTTCGACTAAATACTTATCTCTGAAATATACTGATATCTTAAATAAATGCAATTAGCTACATCGATGCAAATGAATTTTTAACAATATTGCGACGATCATCATTTACTAATATAACGAAAAATTACTAAAATTGATAATGCGTTACATAGTAAATAATGACTCGGCAACTATGGCATTAATTCTGATTAATTACAATACTTTATGAAAGTGGAGAAAACTCATTAAATCGAACTATCTCTTTTTGCTGTAATAAGCGCACAAGTAAAAAGTCTGTCGAGTACATTTCCTATCAGAAAACTACATGACATACGACAGTACATAATGTCCGGTACCTCGGTGTATTATGCGCCGCAAGTACAAAACGTATTAAGCGAGAAAAATGGTATAAATGCACGTAGAAACGAGCGAATTAATGACGCTCTTGCTGGCCACACAAAAGAATAGGTCCGCTCAGCGCGGCAATGCGTCCGAGTCGACTTTTTTTCTTCTTTTTTCTTTTCTTTTTTAACGAATGGATACCGCGAGCATAGTACCGCGCATGGACACGTATTATTTACTGAATTCGGACGTGCAAGCGTACGTCAGCCCCTTTATGCTCCCATTGTTCGAAGTCTTTTATAATTATCGGACGCTGGACTTGTGAAATAAAGGGGTGAGAGGTAAAGAGGCGCGTTTATGGAAAACGACAAGGAAGTCAGCGGTGGATCGTTGAATCGAGATGTGAGCGAGAGGAGAGAAAGAAAGAAAAACAATATGTAATATTAAGGGTAAAGCACACTCGCGTTTAACAAGACTAATAAGTATTTAAGCCACAATGTTCATATAAATGTAAGCGCAAGATGAAAAGTAAAAAAAAAATATATTGAAAATATGCTTAAGAAGAATTATCGTGAAATAATATTACCTAATTGTCTAATTAATTTTGTCCCCTATTTGTCAGTATTTAAAAGAAGGTAATATAAATTTCATTTCCATAAAAATGCCATTGAAATGAAATTGTTTCGTCTTCTTAGAAATTAATGAATGTAGGGACTCATTATATATATATATATATATATATATATATATATAGACCGAAAAATCATATTTTTTATAAATATAAAATGGAAAAACTGGTTTTATAGAAAATGAGACCATACATATTTCGTTTCAATATTTAATTACGTTTACCTGATCTGTAGATATAACATTCATAATATAAAATAGGAATGAATGAATGGTAAATTAAATGATAAACTGGTGAATATTTGAACTTTTTTTTTTTTTTAATTAAGATCTAACGCGTATCGGCGTGTTAAAACAGCGTAAATAAATATGATATGAAACATCAAATATTGTAATGGCATATAATTATAATTACTTATAGTAATTATAATTACTGAAGATTCGGAAGAAAGAAAATGTCAAATGAAAATTCATCTTTTACCGTACTTTAATATCTTAGCGCATTAGAAACGTGCAAATCTTAAAGCCCAAACACAAAAAGAATGAAAAAAAGAAATAATACAGAAAGAAAAAATTATATATCATGCCTATTCTCTGCTTAACAGAAACTTTTATTTAATCTACCTTTAATACAAAACAGAATTAAAAACAAAGAGAGACCGCGATCACAGTATTAACGCATAAGAGGGAAGTCCGAGTCGTAGCATATTCATCAACGAACTTTTCAATGGAATCGTAATTACGTATCTCGCATCAGTCCACGACTGAGATGTATTTTTCCACTGTTTCCATTTTACGCCCATCCTCTTGTCCGCTGCCGAAGCGAAACATTGTCCGTCGCCTCCATCCCATCGAAATGTGAAACGCAAAAGACTAAAGGGCTTGGCTCGTCGTCTCTAGGCCTCTCTGTGCCTTTATATACTCTGATCATTTTTATTGCTGCTGAAATAATGTTCAATTTCAAATACTTTATGCCCTCCCTTCCCATTCGAAGTGTCGTTTTCGCAAACGGTTTTTCATTTTTCCCCATATACTTTGAAGATTTATCAGAGCGCTATGTTTATTGTTTAATTTTAATAGATGTTAATGTTCCTTATTTTGCTTATAATATGCTATGCTTATGCATACACATAGTAAAATAAAAATCATTATTTATTCTGTCGACTCCAGTGGCTTAAAATTTAAAAGACTCTTAAAAATAGGTTGAGGGCAAAAAATAAAGGGATTTTATTTTTTGCTTTAATCAATAATTCGTTCTTAAAAAATAATTTAACTTTTTTATGAATGCAAAAATTTAAGTTATTTATTAATGCTTTTTAGCAATTATTCATTACGATTTTATTCTGAAGGAATTTCTGAATTCTAATAAATGAAATGGCACTCATTATATATATAATAATATATAAAATAATCAATTTTATATTCTCCAAAATTATTCGCAACGATCTAAGTTTTCATAGTCTCATTTTTTTCTTGTTTATTTAAAATAAATATATATAATTGGACAATCGGTAATTTCATAATCAGCTATATAATCGCTTCAGGTGAATTCCACGTTTAAGAAGTAAAAAATAATGACTCTATCTCTCCCTTCGCATATAAACTATAATTAGAATATAATATCATTACCTCCTGCTTTTAGATATACGTTTCTTACCGCACCATATGGCTTATTAAACGAGTATATCATTAATATAGAAAAATTAACAACAATCTATCATTAATTAATAATATGTATCGCACTGCTATTCAATGAATGTAGTATTGTTAAAAATATTATTAGGTATGTTTATTATGCCTCTATTTAAATCAATAGATTAATAAATTATTTTCTTATTAGCATATTTAAATAATTTTTATTTAAAATTTTTATATAAAAATTACATGTAAAAAATTTATATATGATTTTAATAATTATATATATATATATATATATATATATATATAAATATGTATGTATACGTAGAAAAATAAGAGGGGGATGGGGGAGGGGCGGAGACAAATAGAGGAGAAAATAGAAAGAGAAATGTGGCGTATAATGAGCGTGACCTGATTCCTTAACATGACGGAGCCAATGCACAGCTACCATAGTAATAAAGAAATATAAGCTAAATGGATAATGAAATACATTGTTTAAAAAATAATTGATTTTTGCATAATCCGTATAATTTATATGATTCTCTTGTTAATTTCATTAAATATGTATGAGTATACTAAAGAAATTTCTATACTATATGATTAATATTAAAAATTAAAATGATTGATAAGATCATACTCAAATTTCGTTATTGAAAAATAGGATCACCAAGTTGGCATGAAAGTCTGGTAGAAGTAAAATTAACTCTCTTGTAAACAACTATTTTACGACGAATATATATTTAATAAATAGAAAATTAATTTTTTTCTTGTTGCACGTATGAAGTGTTTTCAACACTTTACATAGTCTTTAATGGATCTGATCACTATGAAGTAATCTGTAAAACTTTCTAAATGGCTCATTAGAGTAAGAAGTATATGGACGGTGAATCATAATAATATGAGAAAGCGAGAGAGAATGAGAATCATTTTAAGTATTTAATTACAAATTATAAACCGAGATATAACCATTAGTATATATATGTATATATATATATATATATATACAGATTTTTACAATGCAAAATTGTTTAAAAAATGTTTATGCGTAATCGAATATTGTTACTTATTTTAATGTCATTTATTGTATCACTTTATTTATTACAAATATCTCTAATATTATAATACTCATATTAAAATGGGGAAAAAAAAATAATGCAAATGCTTGAAAAAAAGCAGATCAATTAGATAGATGAAGGGTCATGAAAAATAATTATAATGTGAAATCTATGGGCAAGTGCAGACAGCGGCATAAGAGATCAAGCGTATGTATACAGGATAAAGAGAAAGAGGTAGAGAAGGAGAAAGAGACAGTTCTTGAAAGCCGTAAAGTCACCGCAAATCCTACGTAGACAGGCATTGGAAAAGGAAGGGTCGGTAAACAAACAGTGAAAATAATATAATTTACAGAGGATTAGAAATGCTTTGGAAATGTGCGCAAGCGCGAAAGATAGTGTAGAATAAAAAGGGAGAGGTATAGATGAGGCAGTAGAAAAGGGTTTCAGCAAGCTCGGAGAATATAACTGTTTCTGGTTATAATTGATATCCAGGCAAAGCTCTATAATCCTCTCTCCCACACTCCGCTGCCCTTCGCCTTCTTAGAGTCTCCCTTCCTCGTCCACCTCTCTCATTCTATTATAAGCTTCGAAGAATCGCCAGCTTTCCTTCGCCTATATATATCGACGTTCCGTTCCCTCGGTTATTGTTCAATTGCAAATAACCGACGAGTATACATCTTCCTTTAATTGTCGTTTTGAGCTTTCTTCTCGACAATCACTGTTTGCCAGTTTATTCTTATTCCAATATTCGCGTTCTATGTGAATCGAGATGTCTGCTGAAACAATATTTGAAAAACAATGGTATTATGTAATAAATATTCTTATCAATGGACATCGACTACTAGAAAAGATATTTTATTTTAAATTCTTTGATTAAATATGCTTTATAGATAATTAGATATATTAGATAATTAAAAAGGACTGTTTGAGAGCCTCGCTCAAAGCTGAAATAGCAACGACGACGACGACGACGGCGACGACGACGACGACGACGACGACAAACCAACAACAATAATAATAGTAATAATAATAATAAGCATGATAATGATATTCGTGACAATAACGATAATGATGTATTGCCGATGGCGCTTTGCGATATCAAGTTGGATGCCTTGATTCGCGAAACAATGACACACGAAACAAGCGGGAGTTTTGGCAACGAACAAATCGCAATGTGCTGACGGTGCCAACGTTAATCGATGTGGCATCTGTCAGTGATGAATTCACGCTATAAGCGATCCTCAAAATCTTCTGCTGGAATTTTAGAGTCCCTCCGGACACTACATGTATCGTATTTCTACTATTTATAACGATTTCATAATCAATTTTCCACATTTAAAACAACTTTGGCATTATTAAGACTAATTTGACTCTTCTCCCATCACGTAAACACATACTCACGAATGTTCTAAGACTAGTAATTTTAAACTGGCGATTTTTGATGTTGGAAAAGAAAAGTTTATTTAGCCAACCATTCGATACCAATTTTTAAACGTATTCCGCGAATAACAAATGGTAAATCAGATGCATCCACTCGGTCGGACCAAACGATAAATTCTGCGGTAAGACTCATCTGGTAAATCATAAGCGGTCAAATGAACAAAATTACAAGGTTGGTTAATGACATTCTATCCCTACACCGTTCATTCTCTCTCTCTCTCTCTCTCTCTCTCTCTCTCTCTCTCTCGACATGCCACCCGACGAGTCTTATCGATCAGTATTATTCCGGTAAACAACTATTGCAGAGCGGTGAATGTGCACATGAACTTACTTACGTACCCTCTTCTCACAGGACGACCATTGGGTTTCGCACTCGAAGGTGACAACGAGAGGCCAAGTCGCGTGCGAGTTGGGTGCAAGTTTTATGGAACGACGAATGAGCCCAAGAGTCCATGGTAAGGGACCACGCGCAAATATTCTACTATTTTCCACTACTTTTATTCGCCACTTTTATCGCCAGCTCGTAAATTTTGTGTTAGCGTTTATTAGCGCTTTTTATTTATATTTAATTTATGGAAGAGCTGCACTCGGCTTACGAACTGTACTATTGTACAATTGCATTGTTAGCGCGGCAAGCCAATTACTACTACACACTATTATTTTTCCATAATTCCATGGGTTTCACAATTATATTATTATTTTGTAATTGCAGGTTAAACTAATGCTTTAATACTTCGTAATTAATGGAAAATATGAAGAAATGATAAGAATGCTTTTATGATAATGTTTTCTTGCATATTTTGTGTAATATAAGATATCTCGTGTAAAAGTTCGTTGTACGTTGATGCGTGTGTGTCTGTGTCATGCGTCGCGTGCTAGTGAATTTCATTAAAAGCTATAAACAAGCTATAAAAAGGCATTGCTACTAAGCGCAAAGTTTATTTTCTTATAAGGATTATTTAGCTTTCCGTTATTATGGAATATATTATGTAATGACTGAAAGTCAACTAAAATTGAGATATGATAAGAAACGGCATTTTCAAATTCGTAAATTCATAATTATCATGATTCGTAAACATTCGTTTTATGCAAAACATTGCTTATATCATATTAATATGTTACTGTAAGTAGTGCTTTTTTCATTACTCGAAAATTTTCTTTCCTTAATATAGTGTCATTTTATAATGAACAGTATATACATTATAATACACTATCATAGTAATAAACAACTGTTCGTATATATATTTTCTTTTTTTTTTCATCAAAAAGATTGGTGTAAATCAATCGTAACAATTTATCGCTCCAAATACAGTTCTTTATAAAAATTATTTTATAAGTGTACACATTATTTATGAGAATTGACAATGTGTATACATTGACGGGCGAACGTAGGCAAACATAAATACATATTTTAAATTACTCTTCGAGACTAGCTACTCTGCTTTTACATTGTGTATTTTTCTACACTATTATGCTACAGCAATAATTATTGAAACGCTATTTGTACTATGACTAACAGAGTCAACTGCCGTATTATTTGAAATTTATATACTCCTTAAAAATATTGAGACGTATGGTTATAAATATATATGTGAAAAATTTGAATAATTAATGGGAATACGAATCACACCCATCGCAATATGTACGCTCGTGTAATCGAAAGTTCGAGAATCGAGTTTGACGTTATAGCGGATTTTATATAATTGATTCGATTATCTATGGCTCGAAAATCTATGGCTCCATGAAATTATGACATTTTTTAATCATCGTACATTTGCATGGAAACAGACAAAATTTTGATGACTTGCAACTTGTCAACTTCAATTACAACGGCAAAGAGTATAATCTGCCATTATTTGTGCAATAATTTGCTTATTTCGAAAATTTTATCGTTTTGTCAACTTGGTTGAAATTACAGATAGGAGAGGCCATCGGTAAACGTAATAGCCCAAGTTCAACTCGTATTTTCTTGCGTGAATCGTACTTTCTCGTTCGCGAATAAATGTTTCAGGACCGCGCACGCTAATCGTCACCTTTTTCGTAGAGCCTCCGACGTCCGCGAACTTGTCGGCTCATGGCACGCGAGAGGGTCGCCTACGCAAACAACCTTGATGAATTATGCAAAAATCAACAGGGCATTATTTAAGTACTGCGATCGGCTCGGCTCTGTGCAGCTGTTGCGACTTAGCGAAAGGGTGGCACGAGCAGTTGTAGCAACAGCGTGGCCGATGGGTTTGGAACGTGGAACAGGATGGGGATTTTTAAAGGTTGATATCCGCGGTTGCTTATATGGTTTTCAATACTATAATAGCTTTCGCGGAAATTACTTGAGTTTTGTTTATCCTGTTTGCAGAAAAGAACTATTTGGCATTCTGTAAACATAGATTAACGAAAGCTCGAGCTGTGTCTGCTTGTATATTCTGTAATACTGTTGTTTACTTTTTCGCTTTCCTGTTTATTCGTAAGTGTACAATAAATATTTATTCTGCTATTAGAAGAATAGGCGGGTTTAAATTAAAAACGAATAACACATTGTATTTTAATATCAATAAATTGATGATTGAATGTTGTATTGGTAATTTAATTAACAGGCGTTTAAATTAAATAACAGTATACGACAAATTTGCTTACATTCGGCTTAGTTCAGCGATGTTGTGTAATTGGAATATTGAATATGTTTCTTACATAAAGCTGTATAAAACACGAATACACTTACGCAATATATATCTTAATAATAACTTATAATTACTATATAATAATATTACTGCTCCCTATAATTTAAAGTCGACAATTCGTTCGAAACAATTGCGTCAAGAGTAAGGTTGGACATTGTTTCACACACTTGCGAAATAGAAATTCGTAAAAACTTCAGTGTTGTTTTTCGCACACGTATACCACTCGCCAAAAATGATCGTGCAATTACTTATCCAGGAAAATAAATTTATGTACAAACAAAAGCCGTAGTTTCTCACGCTCGCCAAGTGCAAACGAATACAAATCTCCATAGCTCCATTTTGCCTCCACTCTAGTGCTTTTACTCTCAAAATAATTCCCCTCCGCCGTTTCCGTCGATACGTATACATGAATAGCAAAACAAAAAAAAATAACAAAAAAGAAACAAACGAAAAAAAAAAACAACTTGGCTCCTCACGCGCACTCGATGCACCGCCGATGGGCCATTACCTACTCGTCCAATATGTATATCAAAGCTCGGCAACTGCGAGTCGCACGCACAGGTGAAAATGACCCGCGGGATAAAATCCATCGCTAAATTCGAGTGCGGATCAACAGGTGGATGCTGCATCGCACGACTGTTGACAATCCGTCCGTCTATCCTTCTCGCGCGACGTTTTTCCACTGCAAACAAATTGCAACGCGTCCAAGCGAGAGAAAGTGGCTGCTTTTTCGCGTCGCCATTGTGGCTGCGTGCGGCACGTGGGACTCGAAAATAAAGCCGAAAAATTGCAAATAGTGACAGGCGATTGCTTTATGAGACGCTGCCGTCGATCGCTTCCGGTCCACTATATCCACTCGTTATACGAAGGATTTGATTCCATATCTCTCCCATCCCCTCTCCCTCACACTTTCGTCTAATTTATTCATGCCCCTCTAATTCTATGGCGAATAATAAGCAGCTTAAATTTTTTTTTTTTTTTTTTTTTTTTTTTTTTTGTGCCACAACAACAAATATCGCGTTTTTATCGAATTTTATGCGCAAATATCATAACTCTAATTAAGAATTTCAGCGGTATCTAGCGTATATATAGTTTTTTGTTTGCTCTTTACATCTCTAATCATCAAATTTTATTTCGATGAATTTTCGGTAACAGTCGATACGACCCCGCCACGTTTTACCCATCAAATTCATTCTTGAATTATATAAATTTGAAATAATTACTCACTCCCTAATACTATTCCATAATATAATAAAAAAATAAATAAATAAATAAATAAAAGAATAACATAATTAAATAAAAACAAAGCAAGAAATCTCTACGCAATGATAAAGTGTGCAATTGGATAAATAAGCATAGAATAGGTATGATAAATGAATACAACTACAAACGAATTTGAATATAGAACCGCGGAATACAAAGACCGACTACTTCATAACATTTACTCGATAACAAGAAGCAAACGATAAATAGAAGAGCAAACCTCGGTCTAGTGTACGGAAGTTTAGCCAAACTCGCGCAGGCTCGACGTCGAAGATGGGCAAGAATAGATGACGCGACGTCATCGAGTGTCAGGTAAGTATCGAATGAGGAAATACGCATATATGCCGACGTACGCCAACACAGCTCTATACAAGTCATAATGGACCACGGCTCTGTCTTTGTACCTCCTCGTATAGTTTGGTGTTGTTCTCGGATGCCGTATATTTCTTGCATGTCAGTACTCGCGTCAAAGCATGAAAAGCGGCGAGTGCGCGAAGTGTGTCTCGCACGCTTCCCAGTGATATCGACAGCGAGCCTCTTGTTACGCTGGCTCGCGCTGGAGGGTCGGGGCGGGGAGGGGCGAAACTTAGTTTGGACGATCAAAGCCGGAATAAATGTAGGTCGATTGCGCAACCGTGTTTTAGACCTTTCAGACGCGATGTGTATTAAGTGGTTACTCGGTCCTCTTCAAACCTATTGGTCCATGTTATTTTTTCGAAATTGCCAATGGATTAACAGACAGAGTTTCGAGACTTTTTATAAGAATTGAATGAGATTATATATGACCAATCGATAACATATGAAATGATAAATTTTCTTCGAATGACCTTCTCACTATAACTACTCATTTCAGTTTGCCATTCTATTATTTATAATATATATATATATATATATATATATATATTATATGTGTATACTCATACGCACACTCGTGCGCACGCACACACACACACACACACACACGTATATATAATGGGATAGATATTTCACGTAGATGTTTCCATTGAATAGGAAAAACAATTTCATTTATATATATCATATAGTTAGAAAAACTTTATATTATTAAGTAAATATTTCATCTTCTATGAATTGACATAATCATTTCTTTACTCATTATAAAACGATGCATTTTCTTTTATAATCCTTTATTCCCTTCAATGAGTTTTTACACATATTAAGACTACTTAGTATAACAATCTTTGTACTTTGTTTATCATTTATTGAAATAATTATCTAAATAGCATGAAATTGAGTTAAGAAGAAGATTTCATCGTTAGTTTTACCCAAATTAATCGCTCTTACGACGAAAATGTATGGCTAATTTAAATTATTGATCCAATTTTTAAATCAATTTTATGATTATATTATAAAACTTATAATGTCTCTATTATGAAGATCGATAAAACTCGTGCATAAAACTCATATAACACCCCATGTATTCGTAAACGTCATTCGATAATTGTTAAACTGTATTATTTAATGCATGCAAAACATAGTCATCAACATAGCAATATAAATATTGCGGTTCTTGATGTCGAGGAAAGAAAGGAGACATCTTTCATATACATTAATAAATATAAATTTCCCCTTCTATTTAACGATTGAAAGGCGACTATAAGATTTTTCTATAAATTATAAGTAGTCCGTAAAACGTACTTTTTCCTAAAAACTATACACCTATAGTGTATATCGCGTTGTTCAAAAATAATTTCGACCATAATTTATAAAGTTATAAATGACTTGGAAATAGACGCTCTCCCATCAAGTTGGGGATATTCGCGAAAATTTAACAAATCCTGAACACGTTTAATCCCGGCTTGGAAAATGGTATTAAGGAACATGTCGTTTTAAAATTAAAACAAAAGCTACATTTTATTCGCATGTTTGATACATAAATATATTAATGGTTAAAAAGTGGTGTATAAAGCATACAAAGGGTGAGTTTGACAAAATTTGCAACAGCCAGTATTTCATAAAAACTTCTTTACAAATGTCCTCGTATCGTCACACGACACTGAAGATTCTACGATTATGCATTGATCTGAAATTCGTAAGCGATGGTCAACCCATCGGTGCAAAGTCGCACAATAATGCATTCGATATGATAATCAAGAGATGATAGCGATGGGCCGAAGGTTAATCTCTGCTTGAACGCGTTGGAGACGATTTAAAAACGGGCATTAGGACAAAAGGATGCGAAAGCCCGCGAGTGTTTACCTGTTCGCTGACGAGGAGATGTGGGTCGAAGGGCGAAGGGAAGGGTTCACGATCGCAGCTGTCGCGGACTCGCCTCCTCTCTGTCCCACCTGACAGACTCAAAGGGAGATGAGGCGAGCGCGGCGAGCGCGGCGAGTGCGCCGACTCAGTGTCCGCGTGCTCGGTGTGTGCCGCCTTTGGCGCGCCTGTGCCAGGGTGGGAGGCCTCGCGCTGCCGCGGCGTCTCGGAGCGCTGCACAGTCGCGACGGCAGCCACCGGCGCGCGATAACCGCTATACGACAACCCCTTGCCGAGGCCCGTCTCTTTCCACAACACACGCACACCCAGCCTCTCCGTGGCCTTGTATCTATATACCGACGGAGGGCGAGAGAGAGAGAGAGAGAGAGAGAGAGAGAGACGTATAGATAGATTGAGAGAGAAAGAGAAGGGGTAAGAGAGAGAGAGAGAAGAGAAGGGGTGAGAGAGAGAGAGAGAGAGAGAGAGAGAGAGAAGGGGTAAGAGAGAGAAAAAAGAGAGAGAAGGAGAGAAAGAGAGAGAGGGGAAGATAAGTAGATGAATGTAGATGTGCATACGTGGTAATAAGCATCGATACGTCGAAAGATACTTTGTTGTGCGCAAGATCATTCACGTGGCTGACAGTCTGCGAAACTAAGGTCTGGTGAACTTTGTATTGGCGGACTAAAGAGTAGGGAAAAAAAACGGAGAGAAAGAGACAGAAAGAGAGAGAGGAAAAGAAGAGGAAGAAAGGTAGAGAATAAGGGTAGAGGTGTTACGTCGTTGGCATTTAGTGGATGCCGGTGGGGGTGGACCAAAAAGAGAATAAACGAAATAGATTGAAAAAAGAAGGAGGAGGCAGCGGAGAGAGAAAGAGAGAGAGAGAGAGAGGGAGACAAACACATATATAAAGAGAGAGAGAGAGAGAGAGAGAGAGAGAGAGAGAGAGAGAGAGAGAGAGAGAGAGAGAGGGAGAGAGCGTGAGAGGGTGTGTGGGTGACAGGGGCGCGGGAGAAGGGGAGAAAATACGGAGATTGAGAGACGGAAGGACCAAAGACAGCCACGAGGGAACCGACGAGAAAGAGGGACATGCTGGAGCCACGCTGGAGACCCGTCCAGGTAGTGCAACAAATTCAAGTTCTACAATTATCTGCCTGCCTGCCTGCCTGCCTGCCTGCCTGCCTGCCCGCCTGTCTGCCTGCCTGTCTTATCTGCCTGCCACTACCCGCTCTTTCATTGTGTGCCACCCGCTTCAAAATCAGAATACATATATACGCTGTGAATACACAAAATATCTATGCACTTGCACGCTCCCCCACTACACGTCTCTCTCTCTCTCTCTCTCTCTCTCTCTCTCTTTCTCTCAGTTTATTTATGTAACTACGTATTCGGTTAATCGTAAATACGAATCTATCCATGACAAGTCATTTTACTTTTCAACTTGCAATATTTTTAATATGTACAATAATTCGGATGCCGACGTAGCCCACGTGCTCTTCCGCCCGTTCATGTTTCTCTCACTTTCAATCTGCATACGTTTTATTTGGAAACACTATGTCTGTTTTTCATGTAATTCCAACTCAAACTATGTCATCATTTATTTAATGCTTATTATATACATTTGTACCTATGACGTTGTCTAGATAATTTATTTGTAAAAATGTGAGAATGCTTGTTTTACGAATTCAATATGTCAGTAATAATTCAATATTCAAACATATTTCGGTATTTTTTGTATCATCAGTGATAATGTCATTTTTTAATGCTTTCCCTAACAACGCTTAAATTGTTAAATTTTTACTTCCTTAGCGACTAATTTATGTATTTCCATTTTTTTTTTTATTTTATTCAAATATGTGTATGTGGAAGGGGATAGATACAGGCGTATATGCGTGCAGCGCGCGTGCGTACTTTAGTATTATAATTCTATGTATTTATGTAATTGCTATTAAATAATTTGTTATACTGTATTTTATTTGGTTTTAAATAATATATTTCGATCTTTTCCTAGACCATATAAATTAAGATATCATATATATTTATGTATTATTTTTTTATTTTTTTTTTTTTTTTATTCCCTACTTTAATATTTCTAATAATATCAAGCGATTTCATTTATTTTCGAATTATCAAACAAGTTTAAATATTTTTATTTTAGTAATAACAACAACTATTATATTGATAATAATAGTGTAAGCGTGAAGTACATGCTTGACTTTCATGTTTTTTTTCTCTATTTTTCATGCGTTTATGTTGAAATTCAATTATTTATTATCGATAATTTTATTTTATTTTTTTTTTTTTTTTTTTTTTAACGACTTAAAATAATTTTTTATAATTCTAACCAACAATCATAAACAATGTTGTCGAATTGAAAACGTATTATAAATATATCAAAACGTATAACCTTTTATTTTATTATCTTAATCGATACATATTTATTATATTTATTATATTTATGTAGTATGACTAAAATGAGCATACAAGTAAGCTGCAAATATATTCTATATCCAACAAATTACACTATAATTTTTATGATCTCAAATAATATATGACAAATACTATAGGTTTCTATACCCATAAGAGCAATTTCATAGAAATATAAATTCATTCTTATAATGATAATATTTATGTAAAATATAATTATTATTTTTAATGCACACTATTAATGTATATATGTATAATTTTAGCATGTGTTTAATCATAAAGGGAAGTGAATTTTTTTTTTTGTTGAAAAAGTCCATTATGTCATAATTTGTATGAATCGTGCTTTAACGATAAATGTATACGCCATTCATACTTCAAATATATCAAAATAATATCTCACCATTAGGAATATCCGTTTACATATAAAATTTAAATATCTTTACTAATGTATTAATTCTGTTGAAACGTTCATCTTTGCTAAAATATTAAAATGTTATATAATAGCGAGTATGGATACCATAACCTCTTTTAATACATCAGATACCGACAAATCGATAATTAAGTAATGGAAAATAAGAGAGTACATTAACAACCCTGGCTGTTCCCTGAAAAATCGACACATCTCGCCTTACCGAGCGAAGTATAATCTCAACTATTCTAATTACGTAGACGCCCTCCCTAAATTAATAACAAGAAAATAAAAAATACGTTAAAAGGCAGAAAAGAAAAGAGAAAAATAACCAAAAGGAAGAAATTTTCTACGACAGCGATGTCACGTCCTCGCCTGGAATGCTATTAAATTCTGCATGCCATGTAGAGTACAGAGACTTCCCCATTACTTCCTTCGTCCTCTTCCTTACTTTCGGCGCGCAATCATATTTCAACAATATCTCATACACCACCGATTGGAATGTACGAGCAGAAATAAGTAAAGCATTAGAAAACCGAGGTTCCGATACCGAAATGCTCGCTATGTTGACACTTACGTTCATTCCCCTCAGTCCCAAGAAAATTCACGCATATAATATAAAGGGCCTAGTTTCGGTAACATACCGAGGTCGAAAAGAGATAAGCATAAGTAGATAGAGACGGACGGGTGCGCAGAGACGTGCGAGAGGCGTTCCCTTTTCCACTTTGGGGGCGTCCGAAGGAACGCGATGAGGTGGGGGTTGTTACGTTGTCGCCGCCGCGACCACCACTCCTACAGCCGTCGGAGGAGAGAGGAACGAAGAGAGAAAGTCAACCCTTCGGTAACCTCCCCCACTTTCCGCTTACTCCCTCCTCGACTATCGCTAGAAGATGCTGCCACCGCGGCCGCCACTACTCCTACTCTTGTGCATTTCTACTTCTCCGTTGTGCCGATCAACTACTACTACTACTACTACTACTACTACTACTACTACTACTACTACTACTACTACTGCTATTACCCTCCATCCATGCGCTTCTTATGGCTCCATAGCCTTTTCTTCGCTTGCTTTTTATGTATTTTTCCTCATGGTGTGAGAACTTCTATTATAGTTAAGAATAGCTAAGTATGCAATTTTGATATCTGAAAAAAAATTCTACACACTTCCATCGATAATTTAGTATTTTTAAAATTATAAAATTTTGAAGCGAAAAATCGGAGTCCGATAAAATATTAGTAAACATTTATATTCATGCGATATTTTTTATCGGTAGTGGGTGAATGATAATATTCAATAAGAATATTCTATATTATTTTCAAATCACAATTTTTAATAGAATTTTCGAAATTGAAAATTTATTTTTTTGCTACCGGTAACAACAAATAATTACTTTTTCTAACAATCAAACGCATTTTCGGCATTATTATATAGTACCTGGTATATTCGTGAAGTGTATGAAAGAATAATCATTTTAAAAGCCTTAGAGTGCAATAACAAAAGAAATATGGACTCAGGGTAAAATTTAGATTGGGCACTTATTATAAAAATCAAATAAGAAATTAATTTTCCAAGGTAGGCCAAATGTAAATAAAATCATGATTTTATCTTAAGATTTTTCTAAATATTTAGCATACTTGAAATAGTTGTTCCAAAATGTACAAATATAATTATCTATACGAGTTGAGCGAGTTATGAATTTCGTTCGAAGTTGTATTGATCATAGATCAAGCATAGTTAGCCAATGTTAACCTAACATGAATATTATAACGCACCGAGAGTTAGAAAATATATTAGTAATAAAGTTTAAAATGTCATCTATTAATACGTTATCGTCAATTAAATTAATGCATAATTATGTAAAACATGCATCTCGTTCACGTTCATCCTTATCTTGCACTCGCACGTAGAGCTTGCATCTCCTTACATTGCAACACGCAATCCCCCGGCCATACGCGTGGGAGGCTGAGGAGGACAATGGAAATAGGGGTGGTAGCAGAAACATACGAAGGGGTGGAGGTTGTGAATTTCGTCCAAGCCACTAAACACACAAGCTTCCCCGTTTCGCGCTTGCTTGGTACAGCTCGCGGCCTCCCTGCCCCTCCACCGTCTCTGCGCGGCCACTTCCGGCCGAAGTCTATCTTCGTCTCTCACTCTGTAGCTCCACCCACTTTATATTAATCACGTCTTAACCTGCTATCTCATTCTCTCTCTCTCTCTCTCTCTCTCTCTCTCTCTCTTCCTCCCACCCTCCCTCCATCCCTCCCTCCCTCCCTCACCCACCCTCCCACCCACCAACCCCTCTCCCACCTATCCTTCGACCCATCCTACCTTCCTCTCTCACCCCCTTTAGCCCATTTTCCCTCTTTACCCCCCCCCCCCACCCCAAACCCCCCCCCACCCC
>NW_011948414.1:1291173-1294797 GCF_000503995.2 Ceratosolen solmsi marchali | reverse complement strand
TAGTTTTCCATCTCTGTTGTTTATTCTCCTCCAAACCATTCTCTTGGCACTGCCTGGAAGAGGAGAGTGACGCCTGGGGAACCACACCTTTGCCCCGCTGGCTGATTCGTGTTCAGCTATTTCGCTGCTACCACTTTTCCCCACTACCCCAAGTTACCATCGGTGGTGCTGCTCCTACTTTTGCTTCTATTGCTACTGCTACTATTGCGGCTACTACTGCTGTTGCTCTTACCCCTACCACCACCACTACAACTACCACTGCCTCTACCACTACCACTACCACTACCACTACTACTACCACTACTACTACTGCTACTACAACAATAATTACTACTACTACTGTAACTGCTACTACTACTACTACTACTACTACTACTACTACTACTACTGCTGTTGCTGCTGCTGCTGCTGCTGCTGCAACAACGATATTGCCCTTCTCCTCAAACCGATAACGTCATCCGCATCGAACCTCCCTCTTACTTCCTCTATCTTTACTTTTGTTTTACTCTATCAGTATAGATGCAAATTACGGTAGGCGTATATACCGCATGAACTGATCAACAGCATCAACAGTGGTATCAACTTTTAGGAATGGATGTATAGAATTGCATTCGAGCTTGAGCTTTATCTTTCATTCGCCTCTCGTCCTTTTCACTCCCCACTTTTATACCTTTCTTATGAAGAGTTGGCGTAACAGCCGTAGACATATGCACAGGATCGTACAAATACGAAAGAAAAATAGATGCATTATTATATGATAATATCGAGAATGACAAAAATATTGCTATATTCACTATTTATGCAAACTTTACATGAATGAGTTGAAAATTGTATTAAGATAACTTTATATGTGGTATCTTGCACTTACAATAGTAACATTTGCAAAAATCTCAAAGAGCATGAATAAACGGTGCTTTAAAATTATATAGATTTACGTAAATGTAGGTAAGAAATTTAGGAAAATTTATGTGATCCTATATTAATAAGGAATTGAGTGAAATATTGTCATATTCTTCTTTTATTGGATGTTATTTGAACGTTATTCCATAACAATTAAGATCAACTATAATAGTATTTAATGCAATAAATAAATTATAAACTTTTAATAATGGAAATATTTCCTTTTGAATAAATCGATAAAGTATTTCTTTACTTATTATTTCCTAACTTTTTTTTCTTTTTACTTAATTTTAGAGTACGGATTCTTATATAAAAACAGCATTTATTGATTTTAAAAATCCTTAAAAAAATATCTATCTAAATATCACACATTCTACTTTTCATATGCCGTGCAATTATTAGAATATCTAGTTTACGCGTACTGAAAATATATAAACGATATCCTCCTAAACTACTTATTCCAATACAAAGTTACAGAAATATATTATCATTAGAAATTACTATATCAATATCATGTTACTATTATTTGTTATAAGAAAAAGTCGTTTAATATACTTGTAAGCACCATTCTCCTACGCACTTAATATTAGCAAGAAAATAGGTATATAATTCGTAAGAAAAGAATAAATATGAAGAAAGGGTGCATTAATAAAAAGGCAAGTCTTTAACACTTCTCGGGTACTTTTGAATATCGCGAATACAATGTTTCAACTTTCGCTTACAGCAGTAAAAAAAAAAAAAAAAAAAAAAAAAAGAGGGAATAGAAAAAAAAGAAGAAAAGAGAAGAGTGAGAATTGAAGCATCGCGACCTCGATAACATACACACAATAATCCGCAAAACAATAACCCCTTATTATTGCCAGACTAGGCAATAAACACGGGTCGATCGTTTCGAGGCGCGTTGCATCAACATCCACGTATACATATTCGTCGTACCTGCGAGGCAAATATTGGCTACCATTGTTGTTTGATGTTGAGTCAACACGGAATTCACAATCCGACTATCGAAAGAGAAGGGGAAAATTCGCGAGATCCGGGGGTCTATACACATCTCATTGTTGTCGTCAGACTTTTTCAATTAGCTCTTCTCTCTCTCTCTCTCTGTGTTTCTCTCACTGTCTCTCACTGTCTCTTACTCTCACTTACTCTCACTCTCTGTAGCAGTTTTGTATGTTTTTTCTTCTTAAAACAAACAACGCATGCATTGAGCATATATGGCTTGGTTTTTTAATGGAAAAGCAACATACACCGTACACATAGATATTATTATTATTATTGTTTGGACGAAAATTTCGTAGATGAATGTATTGAATTTATGGGCATTTTGTATTTAGTGCATTACAATTGCTTAAATCATTCTGAAATTCTCTTGAAATCTATTCGGCTATTCTAATATTACGTCAAGTATATTCGTTGCGAATAATATTGTTTTATAACTTGATTTTAGAAAGTATGAAAAGTTATTTGATATCGACTTTAATATCGATTAGTACAATAAAGCGATGTAAACATTCTACTTCTTTCATATTGTTTACTGTCCTAGATCTGAGAAAGGAGCTATTACGACTGCATACAAGCATAAATGCAATGAGCCGTAAGAAATTAATAATTTGACGTTGACTTACATTTATTAAAATTTATTACGATATGCAAATATCGCAATTATATATTTGAATATTGTGCGGTATTTGTTCCATGACAGAGAATTTTGAATGGAATATACATAATCGTTATTTTACTTAAGAATAATATTTTCTCCTTTTTTTCGTCTTTCTGTGTAATAAGAAAGTATCTGATAAAGTAACTTTTTCAATGGGATTATAATTTGTTAAATTGGACGCCACACGTAACTGTGTACATATTATTCCTTACTAAAATAGTAGTTTCAGTGACAAAATC
Organism: Ceratosolen solmsi marchali; assembly: GCF_000503995.2. NCBI lineage: Eukaryota > Metazoa > Arthropoda > Insecta > Hymenoptera > Agaonidae > Ceratosolen > Ceratosolen solmsi. Next base: position 1,291,998 of record NW_011948414.1, on the reverse strand, counting down.
CTATCGTAATACAATGGCTTAGTCTATCCAGCAGCGACTTAATAAATTGTTATTTGAATAAAATCAAGATGTAAGGAGGAATGAAATAAAGTCATGAATTTTACTGACCTATCCACCTTACCATCCACGAATTCGGTGACCCTAAGATTATTTTGCAAAAGAAATTATTTAGCATTGAAAGTACCTGCCCCCCTCCCCCTGACACCCTCGAGCGAGCCATTAACATTCCAACGCATTCGCTGGAGGTGTTCACCGAGCGCAATGTATCATCAAGCTCCAACAGCAATACGCGCTGGCAGACGAAAATTATCAATAGAGAGAAAAGCTCGTGCTTGGTCGACTATACACAAACCATAATGGCTCGCGCCGAGCTTGTTGACTTGTTACCTTGTCGGATACTGCTTTCGTGTTCGCGACGATTCCACGATCATCTGCCGATCTACGACTCTATGTCGAGTGCCCAACCCCATCTCCCCTTTTAGCCCGAATTATCGCTACCATGATTGCGATTCGTCAGCGATTACATGCTGTCGCGCAAAGCCGCCGCTGTTGTTGCCCTCTTCTCCGCCTTTACGTATTCACAAGAGCCGAGACAAGCGCATGTGACTGTCAGTATATACAATGGGGTTCGAAGCTTATTGAAATAGCGATTATGGATCATTAGCGAACGATCGATAAATAGATGGAAAGGTAGCATTTCCTTCCTTAATTCTATTAAGAAGCTATCGATCGCAGTTTTGTCTCAAATTTTCATTCCCCTCCTCTAATAATGCTCCCTCGTCTTGCAATCATATATATATATATATATATATATATATATATATA
>NW_011948414.1:1290254-1291101 GCF_000503995.2 Ceratosolen solmsi marchali | reverse complement strand
TACTATACATATACTATACATATACTATACATAAATGCACATATAACACACACACACACACACACACACACACACACGTGCACGCACGCATGCACGCAGACACAAACACATATACATGCATAGGAATAATTTATTTTTAAATATATTTATAAATTATCGCAATGTAAGTAACAACTATTCGTATTGCGCGATAAACATTAACCTACATTATCATTATAATGATACTCTATATTTATACATGATATTTTCATAAATTTCGATAAATTTCATATAATTCTGATCATTGATTGAACCATTTACATATATAGTACTCTCGATATATGTGTTCATCACGAATATTCCATATGAAAATTAAAATTTAACGATGAAAAATATTGAAAATGTGACCTGAAAAAATTAGGCGTCATTGAACATTTTAATATATTAATAGATGTAGAATTTTTATAGATCTCGATATAACTTACACAGTAAGATAATATAACTACGTTAAAACAATTAAACGAAGAATATTATAAAAGAGATATACTGTAACTAAATTATAGAAATACGTGATACTACTTGAAAAACAATAAACGTTAGAACTTTAAAAATAACTTACCTGTACATTGCAATAATTGATTGTCGAAAAATCGATAAGCGTACAAATCCTAGCCACTATACCAAAACATTTTAAGCACACGGCTATATCTACCTTCCGTATCTCCAGCTACTCTCACTCCCTTCGCAATGCAGCAACGGCTCGCTCATAGAACGGGGCGCCGAGCCATAATAGAGATGCCCCCGCTGTGAAGTCGAAACGATAGAATCGAGAGAGATAGATACATATATAGATAGATAGATGATAGAT
>NW_011948414.1:1256970-1290230 GCF_000503995.2 Ceratosolen solmsi marchali | reverse complement strand
AGAGAGAGAGAGAGAGAGAGAGAGAGAGAGAGAGAGAGAGAGAGGGTGGAGATGGGAGGGAGAGATATCGGATGGGGTATATCAAAATGTAGCCGTCGGTGTTTGAGTTCGCGGTTCCATCATGAATCAATTATAACGCAGATTCGTACACAACGTACAAGAGCCAGAATTGCATTGAAATCAACCCTCTTTATCTATCTCTCTCCTCTCTATCGTTATCCAGCTACATGTAATACACGTTAAGTGGGAAAGACTGGAAACATGGAGGGATAATTAATACCGTTAATAAAGAGAGATTTAATAAGGAAAAAAAGAGAGATATGTAAGAATCATGAATGGAATGAAAGAAATATATAGAGAAGTTTATAACATCGATCATTAATGCTGATGGAATGAAAGTTCAAACGTTTCTCGATTACTGATTTTAATTAATTTTCTATGTTATAATGTTTATATTATAATGTTCAAGTGTTTCACATATTAATTGTAAGCTTCTGACAATACTTTGATAAATTTTACAATCGGGCAACCTATATTTTAAAGAAAATTTTCATTTTTCTTAAACTAACAAATTACGTGTCGGCTAAAGTAAAATTATAAAAATTAAAAATAGCTCCCCCAATCCTTGAAGTAACTCCTAAACAATATAATACTCAAAATGATGAAAAAGGGCGGAAAGCTAAATAGAAGATCGAAGAATTGCCAATAGAGCAGACAATAAAGCCAACAAAGTAAAATACAATAAGCAACATAGAGTGAATTTAATAAACGTGCCAATCTTCTACGTCAGACTCAGATCGCCATAAACATATTCACTTTCTATCAGCACTCATTTCGATGCAATGCGGTCCGATACGCAACTACCTACCTCCGCAAACCCGAACACAACGATTTTCCCAGCGCGGTTTGTCAACGACTTCCATTTCACGCGGTCATTGCATCAATACACAATTATATTCCGATATAATTCGGTGCCTATGTTTCCCACCTCCTCTGCCCTCCACCCATTCCCTCCCCTTCACCTGTTCGTCCATCTCGCCCCTTCCTCCTCGCCAATCAAACAGCTCTTCGCGAATGACCGATCAGCGGGTTGAGTCTACCTAGGAAAGTCAACTGTCTCATACCGTTGAGAAGAGCATTTAGCCCCGATAGGCGTATAGATCGATTTTCAAATTTGCTTCGTTCCCCTACACGTACTAATCTATTTAAACGCACCAATGCCTTTCTCTACTATGAATCAAATGTATTTTTAAATGCCAGTAATCTCGATGGTGTCGTTAAAAATTGAATGATAAATGGAAGTGTAAAGTTAAATGACTTATAAATTATTATGAATTCTCGATGTAAACGAAGAATTTTACACAATCTAATTATAAATAATATAAAGAAAATGTTTAAATCGTAAAAGTACTTGAGTGAAAAACGCTTTGATAAACAACATTTTTAGAATAATTATTAAAAAAAAAAAAAAAAAAAAAAAAAACATATTGAACAAGCGATAAAATGGCAGCGTATAAATAATAACATAAAATTACAAGTCACGAAAAATAGAAAACATAATTACAAATAAATTTTGTCTTTTAATTGCTTTATTATTTATTATTTTGTAAAGCCTTATGGTAAACATTTTTTATAAACGTGTAAAATTATTTTTTGATAATTCAAGAATTGAAAAACAGTTTTTTTTACACTGTGTTTAAGGAAACTTCTATACATTCGTAATATTTTTCATATACGTGTGCAGATTTTCTTAAAGTGTAGGCAAATATTTTTGTGATACTTTTACGAATCCCTAGCAGGTTTAATGTTTAAGGTAATATTACATTATCCACTAGTATTAACAAGACTAAAGCATTAACTATGTACAATAATTAATATTGCAATGTAGTATGTGTAATATTATAAATCACTATCTAGCATAATTTCATTATGATTTCTTCTAATTCCTGCAAATTAGTAGATTTTTCCTTTTGCCTGTTAAAGTAATAATTTAATTCAAATTCATTTGGATTGGAATAATAAAAAATAAAGAAAATGACTTGTTCAATCAAATCATTAATTAAATATATAATGACTGTCATTCATTACAGCAAACAATTATTCCACTTACACTTAAAATATCAGTCTTTACCTAATATGTATACTAGCTGCATTTTTATTCTTTAAATAACCTCAAACATATAACAAAACTTTATTTATCACATTATCATGTTTAATAAGAAAAATTTAATTAGGAATACGTTTTATCACAAGGTCACATATATAAATGTCATTTCTTTTCAAATATATCACCTCACATCCATACCTACGATTGTTGCATTACATCGAGCGCATCATATCGACTAGTAAGCTTATCAGTTTGCAATCACAAGCTGCGCAGTGTGAAAGATTCGTCGGTGTAACCTGTTAACGCTTAACTCTTCCCCTTGCGTCGCAACGCCTCTCCTAAACAATAATAAAATCTCCCAAACGCTCCGTTCGCCGATCATTAAGATATCAATTTTAATGGATTTTCTTATAATCTCGTGAATCTTAGTTGCTTAGTGAAATGTCCGTTGCTTCTATATTTTCGAAAATTTTATGATACGCAATTTAAAACCTCCACTGACCTTATGAAGAAAATTAAATGAGGAAATTCATGCAATAGCATGGTGACGATGAGTTTTCCTGAGTTAATTACGTGCAGATAAACAGTGATGTAGTTCCTTTATTGGGCGTAGTGAAGACTTTGTTAAAATTACTAATTCATAAGACGCGATATGATCTTGAAGGTTTGTTTAATAATTTTACAAACGACTTATTATTTATAATGGCTTCGTAATTAACAGTTATAGCAATACATTATTGCGTTATAAATTATGTTACTATTTTACTTTGACTCTGTCAAAGATATTGTTCTATTAATGCAACTAAAATGTTTCATGCAAACTCGTAAATTTATTGTGTTTCTTTATGAATCATACAAATTTATTCAAACTCTTGCTAGAGATAATTTTCTGAGATAATTGTCGTTAACAGTAGACTTATACTTCTTGATGTTTATTCAATTTCTTAAATCTCATCATAAAATCGTATAATATATTAATTTTTCTACGGTAAATAACTTATCAAGCATATATTTCATTTTAGATGAAAATTATCAATCATTTCACTTCAATTATTAATTTCATTCTAGAAAACAGTCAAATAATTCCAAATAATCTTATAAAATTTCTTGACACGAAAACTCTATTAAATATTTATTAAATGGATAACGAAGATTTGTTCAATTATTAAATCAATATACCCCCAATTAATAAAATTTTTATATATTTATTATAAAAAGTTAGCATAAGAATAACAATAAATTTTCTTCGATAAACTATGGAAGATATTAAATATTTTCTTTAAAACATAACGACAATATTTTTGAACATTATTTCTTTTGAAATCTTATACGTACATTGTAAAATATTTATTTTGAAATATAATCATTTACATTAGACACTTGAATAATCCAATATACATGTGCCGAATATATTTGGCTACCAGGTGAATACAGCAAAATGAATTCCAAAATTTTAAGTAAAATAATAGAGTGATAAATCAGTTTGTATCAGAATCGTTTGAAAATCCAAAAATTTCCTTGCAAATTTTAATATTGAGATTATAACAATATTATTTTTAAGTGGAATTTACGGATTTCGTATGTTCTCTTTTAAAATCTCGCTCTCTCTCTCTCTCTCTCTCTCTCTCACACTTCTTTTATCTTAACCATTCTTTACTGTTCCACCTACACATAATATATATGTGTATTAACATGTTTTAGTATATCGCTCTCGCCATTGTAACGATCTGATGATATATCTAAATTGCTATAAATAATTATCTAAACATTATTCAGATTAACTTTTAATTTTTATTAAAATTTAATTTTATTATTAAAATTTTTACTTGAAATATTTTATGATATTTATTATATAAATAGTTATAATTAATTTTATTAATCACTTTTATGATAGTTAATGAAATATATAATTTTTGAATAATTAATGAAATTGGAACATTAAGTTTTAATATGAATTTTATGATTACAAAATAAAAAAAACTATTAATCGGCATTGCAAACTCAAATCATATGATTAATCTATTTAAAATGACCTTTAAAGATGCTTACAACTACGAAGGAATTTTTTAATAATACGCCCAATCGTATGCAATATTTGTATGAAATATGCAATAGACAATTTTCACATTGTTCTCACAAAAACAATTGAGCCGCAAATGAACTAAGTAAAGTTAAAAAAAAAACCAAGAAACAACTGGTCAAAACAGGCAGAAACTCTTGACGCTTTATTCTTGCAAATATATCTCTCTTTATCTGCAATACGAACTCAGTTCCATGTATAAAAAGCGTAGTTATCATAAGAAATATTCCTATGACATTTTACACATATACTGCTTTTTTTAACATACTTATATATTTACACATATATTTTATTTATGAGTAATTCTTACTTTAATGTTTCATTGTTTTCAATGAAGAACTTTGAATATCCTTATTATAGCATAAAATATGCCTACATTGAAACTATAAGTTTTTTTTATTAATTGATAAAATAATTAAATCTGCTCTATATTCATTGGTGAATTATTTAAATTTAAATTTTATCTAAACATTGTATTTAAAGATAATTTATTTAATTAAAAGACTAATAATTTAAAATTTAATATCAAAATTTCTTTGAAGTGTTATTTGAAGTGAATTATTAATTGATAAAATTGATCTAAATTTTGTAAATTAAACTATTTTTAAATTAATAAATAATTATACATTTTCATAGTAATTATAGAAATACTAAAACGCATACAATTCATACATGAAATATAAGAAAAACAAAAAGTTGAACAAAAATTGATGGTATACATATTAGATAAAAATATAAAATAATCGTACTTATTTTTCACTTACGTTAACATTAATTGGAATTTGACCTCCTCTGATTTTCGCTTCACCTACGCAATTTCGTGCCCCTTTGAGCTTTTTAATAATGGTAGCTGTAAACTATTATTTATCTACATATATATAATTTTCATTATTTCGCAGTAGATTAACAAGTAATTTGACAATGGCATATATAATAGCTCTGTTACTTATACATAAGTAAGAAATACAATTCTATGATATATATATATATATCTGAAATATTACAGCTAATTATTTCTAAAATATAAAGTTTTACATGGAGTGATTCTATACGGTAATAACATATAATGCATAAAAACAGAATTAGTAATTCCAAACATAATTATAAATTGAGAATACGTAGGATGCTGCATATATATGAAATTATTATTGAAATTTTAGACATTACGTTTTAGAATAAGAGAATTTTATCGATCATTAAAATTGATTATGAATTTCGATAATAATCTATATTAAATAATTAAATAAAAATTAATACTTATTCATTGAAACTAGAACAAAGATTAATGCATTTTTACAACAAGTAAGTGTCAAAACTTACTGCATCTTATTATGCATCACATTATCCAATGAAATTTAATGAATAAATATTAGTAAGTATATTATGTACATTTATGTTTATGTATTATGTAATATATATATATATATATATATACGTATATTACAATGTAAAGAATAAATAATTAAATATAGTCAACATTATACTGATTCTGATGAATGAATCAAGAACAAAATATCAAATATAATATGACTTTCATCGCGAATACAAATATTGAAAATAGTAAATTACGTAGTTAGTTAGTATAAGAAATTATATTTTAGTTTTAAGAGCAAAGACGAATTATTGCGATGAAAACTTACGAAAATTTAATATTGGTCCACATTCAGTTTCAAATTAGAATTGTTAAAAAATTTTAAATGCTCAATTTATGTAGAAATATGTTATATTTAAAATATTTAAATTTTAATAGATGGTTCGGAATACTCGTATGTGAATGATAAATGAGGCTTTGTATGAATCTATTGCAGTTGTATATTTGTAAATAATTTTCTCTAATATTATGACGGAATGTTTAATAATAATTATTTACTTATTGATCAATCACATCAAATTTTGAGATAATCCAAGAAACTTTAAAATTACAAGAATAGACTTACTAGATAATCTTATTCCATAAATCAAGTGAAGAATGAGACTTGCCAATTGCAAATTTTCTTCTAGTTTAATTAATCTTTGAAAATTATCAGAAAGACTTGAAAAGAAATTGTCATAGTAAATTATTATATTAAATTAACATAATACTTAACTATTAATTATTTAATTAATGACCATATATTCCTCGAAATTTTAAATATTCAAATAATTTCAGTGCATTTACATTCGATTCGTTGATTATCACTAAATGCAGCAAGTTTGAGTTTCATCACGTAACCCGTTAATCTTCAAAACATTTATATTCAGTAAAAAACAATCCTTCGATTACTCACAAAAATAACATTTTTATTGTCTCAATACTCAATTGACTCAATACCGACTGCGCACATGCAACCATAGGATAAAAAACTAACTTATAAACAACTACTTACTTCGATAAACCGATAAAATCCTTTGCTCATTGAAAATAACGTATGTTCTCATTTGTTTTTCTCTTCTCTCCCCTCCCCCCTGTCACTCTCTCTCTCGCTCTCTCTCTCTCTCTCTCTCTCTCTCTCTCTCTCTGTCTCTCGCTCTATCGTATTATACAAAGTTTCCAAAAATTCACGCCATTACTCACATTACGAAGTGGCAATTCGTACAGTCAGAGTCAAGTCTGAGTAATAGATTTGGCTCACTGCTCAATCAGCGATGAAATAGAGCGTTCGAAGGCAACCGAAACCGGCACACAAAAGATTTAAGAGTTCATCGCGGCCATAAACATATGTAAGTCATCAATGTTACACAGTTTTCAAGTTATATTTCTGTAAAGAAAAACAGGGGTAAGATGCAGTGGGGGAAGACGGTAATTCGACGATATAATTTTGCGTCTTTACTGAGATGTTAGCGCTGATGTAGTAACTCACTGACACATTTCAGCTCGACGGACCTTGAGAATAATTTTCATAGAAGCGCACTTATGATAGTAATCGGATGCATTACTTAGAAGTCGCAATTTCGCCCTTCAGATCCGTGTATGTATATGTACATGATGCTTCTTGCTGTCGTGTGAGGACATAGGTTTCACGAATCAACTACCACCGTTCTAGAATAAATTCGCCTTCAACTACATCTGCAACTCTTTTGCACATGCTTTTCTGAAACTTGTTTTAATCTTTGGGATCAGCTCTTAATTTTACATGTTTATTAATATTTATCCATCTATCTATATGTATATTATATTAAAATTTTATTTAAATATCAGTAGTACTTTATTTATTATTATTACAATCGCATCATATAAATGAAATTAAAATAAATTAACGTAAATTTCAAATATATGTTAATTGAGGGAATACTAATTACTAAAGCTCATTTAATAAATTTTTTTTTTTTGTTAGTGTAAAAAAATTATTTTATTTTATTTGAAAGAATTTATTTATTTATAAGAAAAATTAAATGAAAAATTAAATTATTGCAAAATGTTTTCAGTGGAAAAGATGATTATTAAAAATATAAGTTAATTTAAATTTATATATATAGATAATTTATATTGCAAATGTTTCTAATCACAAATCCCAATATTCATATATTCATATTTACTACAAAGTCGACATGAACTGACCGAAAATATAACTTTTTTAATAAATAAATTTATAAAACTGTCTCTTTACAATTGAGAAATCAGAATTTCAATTTAACTATTCGTCAAGACTATTCCGTATTTAAATAACATGTAAAGTGAGCGTGAAAATTAACGAGGAGTGACCAAAATACAACCAATGATATTCTTCAAACGTATGAAAAATAATTTAGAACAACATATAAATGAGCTAATTTACCATAATGCTCCGAATTAATTCACAGTGAAGCAAAAATTTGCCGGATTACGACGGGGATCATCAGCTCTAGTTCGCAAGGACCACATTAGCGGATCTGGAGCGGTAATTGTCGAAAGTCGCCACACGCTTATAACAGACCGAGCGCGAAATAAGAGATATACGTGTACATAAAGTACGCGGCCAAGCAAAGATAAATAGTATGACATAACCTCGCATGTGAGCGCTCGCGACTTGCGAAACAGATTTACACGCGTGGGACGTATGCCGAGCATTTATGATAATATATTACCCGCGTGGTTTACATACACCGCATGCGTATGCGTACTTGGTCCTCGCGGTAGATGCACGCGTGTACACGTAATACGGTTGGTTCTAGTTAATGCGACGCGTCCCCGATGCAGCGGAACGCGAGTCGACGAGTGCCAGGATAATCGCCGAAGACGATTGGTGGCTTCCTGTGTAGCTCGCCGCACGTGACCCCGAGAGCCGCATCATCCAAGCGCTTACCGACATCGCCGAATGCACGCGCACCGCAATTTCTAAATGTTTGTAAGATTCGGGAGATGAGATGATAACGGTCAAGTGATAAAGGATGCGCGAGAGGAAGGAAAAATCCTTGAACGGCTGTTGAAATTGATCGGCCCTTATTAAAGAGGCAAGGTACCCGGGAAATCCGAGTATGTGTATAATTAACTTAAGCGGTAATAATAATAATTGCAATAATAACGACAACGACAACAACAACAATAACAACAACAACTACTACTACTACTACTAACTACTACTACTACTACTACTACTACTACTACTACTACTACTACTACTACAACAACAACAACGACGACGACGACGACGAAGACGATGACGACGAAGACGATGACTACAATAACAATAATAAAACATGACCACAACAATAATACAAAAAATAACAATAACAATAATTATAGTAATAATGACAATTATTAATTATATAAATAGCCATGGATAAATATTAAATTTTTAATTCAGCTTCTATCATTATATGTAGTACGTAACGCGAAAACAATAAAATAGAGGAAATTTTGTCAATTTTATACACGCCATATAAATGATCATAAATATCTATTATTGGCTTATTAAACTATTAGCATATTAAATTATCCTAATAGAAATATTTAATCATTTTTATTATCAAAAGTCATAAGAATGGATTGTAGCCCTATTGTAAATAACATTTATAAATTCAAAATAAAATTTTATAAATTGACGATTTAGCTATAACATAAACTAATTTAATTGAGATAATTGCATTCTGACAACTATAGTTTATGATTATTTTTCTCAATAATTGTAAACCAAACATCAAGTTTCTAACAATGTAATTCCAACTGCTCGGTAAAGATATAAAAATAAATTAAGTAAATGTAATGGTTATACATATAAAAAAAAAAAACAAAAATATAAAAAGAAAATTGACATTGTTTGTGTTTATCAGTGCTTATCCATTAAAACCAGTGTATTAGAATGCATTTAAAAATCTGTGTAAAATCGAAATTCGAGAATTTCAAAACGATTTGGGTGGTACATTAATCTAACGATCACCGACTATAATCGTAAACTAATCAACTTTTTACGTTATTACGTCTTCTTCAAAATCACCTCTACCACTTCAAGCTCACTAGAAGCATCAAGTACTAGTACCGCCATATCGCCCACACTCAATAATATCTGAAAATACAAAATAACCGTGAAAGCATAACGAGCTCGTGCCTAAACTTTGTCCTTAACGTTCTTTATTGATGTTTGTTAGATAGTAGGGAGCCAAGCGGCTTCACGTCGTAAACATCACTGTCGTTGTAGCGTAAATAGTAAATTGCTAGCTCTCGTCCGTCCCTGTGTGCAGGATGGCATTGGTTACCGCGAGCTATCATTAATGCGCTCGCTTCTTGAATCCCCTTCCTATATGTGCACGTGTGCGCATGTGTAGCACGGCGATGGTCACGCGTGATTCGTGCCATCGCCGATTAGCCGGCGAATGCGGAACACTCGCTACTATGCTGTAGCTTCGCTCTATCTCGCTTCCACGTTAAGTGGATCGTGGATGCCACGCGGCCAGACTGTCCTCGTCGCCTCTGAATGAAAAAAGTGCTCTATGAATGGAGGATCTAGTGACCTGCATCTTTCGTCCCAGAAATTATGTAGCTAAATCATCGTCTCTTAATTTCGTTTTCATGCAATTTATTTTCATTTATTTGCCATTAATTGTGCAAGCAATTTTTTCGCTTCTCCTTTCACGTAATAATTATTATAATACAGCTTTATTGTTATGTGCGGTGTTTACATATAATAGCTTGAGCAGTGATGAAATATATCTTCTACCTGACAGATATACTGTATCGACTATTTGAAAATTTTTTATTTTTATGAATATTTATAATTAATTGAGAATAGTTTTATCGCGAATAAAGTGATTCGCTTTATATGAATTATTTTCTTGTTGGGATCCAAATTTTGTACAGCATCGCATAACTGTCAAATATTGGATAATTATTGATAAAAGTTTTCACATATTATTGTCTCGTAGTACTGCAATATTTAGTATCAAATACGCAAATTATCAAGTACGATTTTGATAAGAATATTTTAATAAAATTTTTAGAATTGTATAAGTTTTTGATTAAGATTTATATTCACATAATACACAGAATTCTTAAAAAAACCTTTGTATCTAATTAACTTAAGTATTATATACGTTCAAAGCGATCTTTCGAATATAGAAAAGAAACAATCATTATAATATAATTGAAATAAAACGAAATATATATATAACGTAATTATAATTTACTGTATATAAATGAATAATCTGTAAATTAATTCCAAATAACTCTTACTTAATTTTGAAGTCTTATCGATAAAGATATGTATTTCTAATTTATATGAATAATCTCATACTTCGATAAAACTATTTCAGTTTTAAAACTTTTAATTATTTATAATAATAGAAAATATAGTAAAATATGTGAAACATTAAATGACATTATCAGAATATTTAATGAATATCCATTAAATTGGTAAATTTTTTAATAAATCGATATTAGATTAATTATATAAAACCTTTTAGTAGAATAAATGTAAATTATTCAAATAGAATGATATATAAAAATTAAATGTTTAAATGAAACTCTAATTTCGAAAGTATTGTCTACTATAATTAGTTTTATATTTAAACTAATATAAATTTAAGAACAATAAATAATTTCAAATGATCAAGTTCTAAAACATTACCACCATTAGAAGTAAATGAGGTAAAGTAATTATGATAAAGAGATATATAAGTGGATAAATAAAAGCATAAAGAGAAATTAGAAACTAAATGCAACGAAAATTTAACCTGGAGCAGATATATTCAGCTGTTGACCTATTTCAAGTTTCACTCCCTATGACGAATCGCAAATGGAGCTTACAAAGAGATGCGTAGATGACGAATCCTCTATATACATTAAGGCTAGTTTGTGTATGAAAACTATTCTCCTGTGAAAAAAAAATAAAAAAATAATATTATGAAAAAATATAATAATTAAAAATCAAAAGAAATGAATGCTGCACTATGTATAACAAGAAAATATTATAATATACCAAAAAAATTTATAATAGCTGTCTTCAATATTAATGATAGAATTCATAATAATAAATTTCACTATTCGTAAAGTCAAGTGATTCAATTGAATAATTTAACTTAACAATGAATTAGTTAAAATATAAATATATATCTATCGAAATTACAACTGTAATCTCATCTTTCTCGAATAAAAGTAAATTGAATTATTACTTATTGAAATGCTGTTTATAATTTTTCCAATATTAATTAACTTTATTATTAACTCTAATTAATTATCTCGTTATAATATCAAAATTCGTTACCATTAGGTTGGAAAAGGAGCTAAAAATAAATTTAGTACATTCTCGTTAATATTAAATTTAAGCATCAAAAATAGGATAGAATTTGCTTAGTTATTAGGACTTATTATAATTATAAGTAGTTTTGATATATTTAGTTTGGAGTATAGAAAGCATTGTGTGTCAGTAAAAATTGATCTTATTGTATATTAAAAAATATATAACTTTAATTACTATACGCGTTTTAAGGTATATAAACAATAATTATATATAATCAATGATTGACATTATATTGAAAATATAATTAATAATAATTTTGTTTACAAAGTCACATATTATTGTCGTAAAAAAATATTAATACAATGTTCTCGAATTTTATGTGCACATATGCATTAATAATTGTTTATTATATAACACATTATATAACACAAATGTATTAATAATTAATAAACTTTTTTATAGGCTTGCCTATGAAAATTATTAAGATTTCATATATAGTGCAAGCTTAGTAGTGTCAAATTACGAAAATATTGGTTATCGTCGTTAGGATTAAACAAGAGTGAAATAAAGAAGGCAGCGAGTCGACGCTTGAGACAATAAATCCAGCGTACCGCTCACTCTCACCTATACATCCAAATCACTTAGCCTACCGAGTGCAAATACCGCGCATGCATTCGGTATAATTAGGGTTGAGGTAGGCGCGCGCATGCGCTTGGCTCAGTGACGTTTCGCGACCAGCCGACAGCCACGCGGAATTAGGCTCTTCCGTTGTTTCTATTACAAAATAGACGACGTGATATTGCGAGAGTAGTCTCTGTTTAGGCGTCCAGCGCTCCGACACTACTAAAACACTCCCGCGTTATTCCCAATTGTGTCTTCGCCTCGAAGAACGACCTTACGTCCCCTATTATATTTCACTTCTCACTTTCTTATTTTGTCACTACTTGAAAATTCCCAACTTTTATTCACTTATTCTTGTTACTCTTGCCGACAATCGCGCCATAGCGACTACGTCTTTTCATCAAATTTCATGAATTTTAATTAGTTTCAATTATCATGAAATAAGGTGCTCATAGTGATGGACAGTTTCATCAACACGTAAGATCGAGATGTCAGAATTAAGTTCCCTAACTGATAAACTATACTCAATTTTTATATTTACATTGATAATAAAATGTTCGACGTTCTCTCTGTGCAGCAAAATAAATGTTTAATGGATAATATGATTAAGCTTCATTTAGATAATTAAACACAGGATAAATTTAAGTTGATGAAAAACTAAAATTATTTACAATGTGTACAACAACACATTGTAATTATATTTTATGTAATTTGTAATTATAACAATATATTTTGCATGTCAAGGTAATTCGAGTGTAACAAACCTACAAGAACTTATAAAAACTATTCAAAGTAATGAGAAATGACACAGTTATTGTTGAAAACATAATTTGAAATGTTTATTGTTTCTCAGGATATTTTATTTTACATTGTTTTTAAAATAACAAATATAAAATTAAATATCGCTCAATCACACATTAATAATTATAAATTCATTTTATTGTTGTATAATAAAGCACACACTTGATCATTCTACGTTATCAGAGTTATTTTAAATTTCATTAAATTTTAACGGGATATAAATATATTTTTGTTTGCTCTTAAATAACATAATCCATCAAAGTACAGTATTTCGAATAAATTTGGTATTCAATTTTGATTGTTTTATTAGAAGGTATTAATTAATCCGTATGCAAGTCCTCTAATTAATTACTGCTTGTATCAGTTATTAAATAATGATGTATTTTATTCCCTTTAATTATACTATTGCATAAGTAAAATGGTGATACAATAAAACATTGCTAAGTACTTGAATATCATTACACGCGCGCACAAGCGCAGACAAATATATATATATATATATATATATATATATATATGTATATGTACGTGTGTGTCTTTTAGAAATAAAATTTGTATAATATTAAAATAGTTTTACAGATAATATATAATGATTCACTCTGACTAATAAAGAAATTAAGAATTTTATTAATTATATATGTTGTGAAGTAGCTAATCGAAACATAATAGAAAAAAAAAAAAGAAAAAACCTAGATACTAAAGTAGCCTAAGTTTTTTATTAAACAACGTTTTCAATTTATTGGCATTATAATAAAATGAACTATAGCCGAATAATTGTAAAATAAATTTTTCTTATTTTATAAAATAAACCATTATATAAGAGTGATAAAATTGTTTGAAATAAAATATAAATATAAATTAGTAACAATGAATTATGACTAAGAGATTAATTCATAGTATATTGTTATATTATCATTGTTTAACATTATATTCATATATTTTTAAATAGCGAATTACCTACTTAAATGATTGATTTAATTAAGTTTTTAAATATTTATGCACTTTAAAATCACTCGTTCAATGTTTTTTGAAAGTTTTTTTACGAATGAAAATGAATAAAACATTGATTAAAATAGATATACGTAATAGTAATTATACAAAAATACTATGTATACAAATAGTGAACGATTGATAAAAATTAAATGGACTTGTATAAAAATTCACGTTCTTTGTTTGAAAATAAAGCACACTATAATAAAACTATGCATAAAAAATATTTGATTTTCAATGAAATGCAAATAAAAAAATTAATGCAATTTATTCGATGTACATTACATCCTACTTAGATTTAATATTTTTCATATATAATAATACATGAATTGGTGAAAAGCATTAGTTGTAAAGGCTTATTAATTATTAACATAATATCATATATTGTATATTAATAATTTTATGAAAATTTCTTCTAATCTTTATAATCTTTAATATTACTACATTAAATTAAAAAAAATTCAGCTTAATCAATTTATATTTATAGTTCAATCTGTAAGTGATCATATAAAGTAATTTTTATTATCGTTTATTGTTACATTTGCATTGTTAGCGATTACCAATAGACATAGAAACATAATTTTCACCTTCTCTACATGGTTCAGTCGTGCATTCGTGAATGTACCATTGATGAGTTGAGTGACCAAAAGCTATTACGAATGTCCTGACTAGCAGTACTTAGTGCTTCATGTCCGTATATTAATAGTAGGAAGCGCAACTTCTCTAGAATAGAATGCGCATAGGCAAAAACTTTCGGTGTATAATAGTATGTTGTGTCGGACACCGAATGTGCTTCGAACGAAAATATGCTTCTTTCCATTTAAGCGCACACTTACTTTATTTAACGTCACTTGGTTCATAATTGTTAACACTAGTTTGATTTAATTGTCATTTAAAAACTACAAATTTATCCAGGGATAAAATCTATAATAATAATACTAATAATAATAATAACAATAATAATATGTGACATTACTTACATTTTGATTAACGATATAATTAAAAAAATATATAACATATATTATGATATCCACAAAAATATATCTTAAAACATGAGAAATATTTCTTTATTTTTTTTTTCATATTAACGCTAACTTTTTGGATTGCTTTAGCTCGGAAAATTATGTTTTCAAATATATAATATTGTTATTAAACACTAGGGGCTATTAATCAAGTGATAAATTAGCCAAATAATGTAGCTCGAATAAAATTAAATGTAACTAAAGGCAGTTTGAATTGGAAAAATGATTTGTATAAAAGTAAACGTAAAATTTCCAATCAAAGGGCTACATTATAAAATTATTATTAATTACAAAAATGTTACGAAAATACATAATACAGTTACAAAGCTGGTTAATAATTAATAATTACCGTAAATAAGGAGTAGGCTAAGGAATTTTAACAGATGAACATGATACAAATGATTATTTACTAAAATAATATACATTTTTCTCTCCCTTACCTTCTTACCTCCAAGTGGACAATCATCCGATGTGCAATCGCGTACGTAAAGAGTTCGCAAAGGAATTCCATCTTCGTGTAAACGCGCGCGCAAACTACTTATATATATCTGCCCTTTCCCCTCCCAACCCTTCTGTAAATCCGCCGCTTTACGCCTCGATGCGGACGCCGTTATCGAGTTCCAGGAAAAGCCACTGGAGTATATAAGCCCGGCGCACGCAATGTCAATGCTAACTTGCGCCGAAAGTCAGATGTCGAGCGTTATATTGGCCGCATGGGGGATATAAGCTTCTCGCTCTTGCCCTTTTTTGCTTCTCTTCGTTAGTTTAATAGCGCGTACGTGGGCCTTCTAATGCTTCCGCGCTATTTGTTTCGAAACTTCGCTATAGCTGTTACCGTGGCTGTACCTATCGTTCCCGTTTTCGCTAAGATAGCTCGCTTTGCTCAGCGGCTTGCTTAGCCCTTTTAAAGAACATTTATCAGAGATAACTATTTTCAAGATATTTCACATACCGTTTATTTAATCAGCCAAGCATAATTAATAAAGTGTTACTATCCCAGAACATCCTATACTATTCCAAAGCCATATCAATGTATAATCTCAGGGAATCTTAATTATGTTTTCATAATTCGTAATATAATAGAATGAATAAAATTATTCATTACTAATAGTTTTGATATTATTTGAGAATATACAATAATACAACAATTTTCTTTCCCTCGATATACGATCGTAAAATATTTGAAATACAACATTCCAATTAATAGAATTTCTATAAAAACAACGTGCGTTTGCTAGTATACTAAATGTATAAGCTCGCGCACTTACGCACGCG
Organism: Ceratosolen solmsi marchali; assembly: GCF_000503995.2. NCBI lineage: Eukaryota > Metazoa > Arthropoda > Insecta > Hymenoptera > Agaonidae > Ceratosolen > Ceratosolen solmsi. The sequence continues at coordinate 1,273,703 of NW_011948414.1, read as the reverse complement.
CGCAAGCAAAACACAACTAAAGAGATGGAGTAACAGAGCGTGTGTATGCGTGTGAGTGTGTCGATGAAGGGGGTCGGGGGGGGGGGGGAGGGGGGGGGGGGTGGGGGGGGGGGGGGGGGGGGGGGGGGGGGGGAGATGATATAGCGAGGAGGCGTGAGAAAGCGAATAAAAGTGCAAGTTTTTTAAAAAAAAGCGCAAAGCAAAAGAGTAAGGGAAAACAGTTCGTCATTCATAAATTACTTCCAAGACCCTTTCTCCAAGCCATTTTTATCCAGTAGTTTACTTGACTCTTATTTCTTACACCTCGCTCATACGCGTTTGTCACGCTTCGATTGGACCAGACCCTTCATCGAAAAAAGTAGAAAAAAACGTAAAGAAAAATGTCATACTCAACAGACCTCTATCGATATTTTGTTGTGACTTATATTTCCCAATAATGGCATTAAAGTGTTTTGTGAAAGCATCGATGTCGTATATATCGAGTTTGCGCCTTATTTTTTTGAAGCAATTTTTTGAATGAAAACACATACACACACCCCATACATACGCACATATGGATTGCCATAAACTTCAATGTTGAAGTTCAATTTTATAATGACCATTCTATTATATTTCAAAATTCAATAATTAGATAGAACTTAAATATATATGGACTTTTAAACAGTATTCTTAACACATGCAGTATTATTTGATTTATATACACATATATAATGTATAATGTATAACATTATTAAATGTTTTCTTATTAATAATTTTACATTGAATAAAATATGAATAAACAAGGAGAAATTTTTTTGCAAATTATTGCAAATTGGTAACATTTAGTTTATTCTTAAAAAATTCATTAATACTTTAAATATAATTATAATTATATATCGTTTTATATATTGATGTGATATTATTTTGTAAATATTCTTATAATTTATAGATATGATTATTCGCTTAACCAACATATTAAAACTATTAATAATTCTTATTTAAATTGTTAGCATATTAGTAATTTAGGGCTTTTTCGAATATCTTATGAATATTATCATAAAGTAGTACTTCACTTTCATAATAAAAGCTTCATTTTAGACGGAGTTTAAATTATTGTTACTTGAATATATTATAATTATACATTCGTATATATCTAAGAAACATTCATCTATATTTGATTAGCTATTACTGAAATTCCTTGGCATGACTAATAACATTCGTCTGCATATTTCACTTTCAAAAATAGAAATTACACTCTATTGAATTAAATCTTTTTCAATTGATAATGGCATATGGATATGAAAATACTTAATTAATAAATGAAACATTTAAATTAAATAAATTGCACATGCCTTTATTGATTCTAAAGTAAAACATCCTATCAATGAAGGACATTATATGCGTACCAAATTTCAAATTTTGTCGGTACCTTTCTCGGACAAAGCCGACATCAAATCGTCAGATTGAAATTCAGTATAATTTAAGATCTGCATTTCAAAGAGGCAAGTGCAGTTTGATGCACTTCATATTCTCCACTAATAAAGCCCTTTCGCAACGATTATTTGCAATCGAGTATATGTATTTTTAGACTTTCAAATCTATTCATCACACTATGTCAGAAGCATTAGTACAAATAAGTCTTTGATTACGATATAACTGTATCGCTCGAAAACTACAATTGTTTCGTTTAAGGCTCTATAATTTCACGGATCTTACTTCATATGCTCATATGCCAATTAAATTAATTCAAAATGTGGTATTTATTTGATTAATGAAATTAAGTACTAAAATGTAGTTTCTATTACTTAAATATTTGTGATAAATTAATAAAATGTACCTATATTTTCAAAATTATAATTGATCATGAAATTTTATTTCCATCTGCCAAATTATTTTTAATACGTAAATAATAATAAATAAAATTAAGAAAAAATAATATAAAATTTATATGCAATTTATAAGCGCTTAAAATTACTCGTAGATTATTCGCATGAAACATAGTATAAATTCACCATCGTCTTCATTAATTTAGATATAATGCTAACTCTTTTTTGTTTTACATATGTATTAATATCAAAGATCATTTCCGCTCGTAATTTTGTGCCTACGAGTGTAAAACGTGTCGTTAGAGCCTCTCTATAATAATAACAGAAAGAAATATTCATGAGTATAATAATCACGGCTAGGATTTTGTATGCGACCGTTGAACCGCGAATTTACGTGAAGTGGATCACCAAGGGTCGCACGGTTATGATTAAAGACGAAGGAGAAAGAGATACACGCGCACCGAACTGTACATATACAATTCTTGGTCGACCAATTGTAATTATTTTTCTCGATCACTTTTTTGTCTCGTAGCAAATATATATCCTCTTGACGCCATTCAAGAGCCGTTGATGAATGAATCAAAACGTTTTCATCATCATCTATTATTGGAACATCGTTAGCTTGACGAATTGTGAGGGAAAATTGAAGAAAAAATTCAAATAAACGGTTATTGTGAACATATTTCATCGCTCCACTCCATTATACAGGCATAACAGTATTTTGTAATTTATATTGGAATTAATATTATATACAAAAATTTAATCATACAAAGGAATGCACAACTTTGAGCGACGTCTCTTTGAAAATAACTCGTACGTATAATTTAAATATCGTTATTTAAATATTGAAACGTTCATTCTCGTCCGAGTTTTATCTTTAGGTGAAAACTAATATTTTTATTGGAGACTCTCGATAATGATCGGGATTCTTAACTAAACTCTCAAGATCCTCAGATTTTGCATTAGGAACATTGGATTCAAGTTAATTTATAATAAAAGTAAAAATTTCATTTTATTTGTCCTTTTAAGATCTAATTATGACGAACTGAATATAATCGGCAATAATTTAATATCCTATTTTAATGTCGAATTCTTTCAAGAGGATTACTTAAGGAATCCTATTATCCACATATACTCGATTATTTCTCTATTGATTCGTTTTTCTTGACACTCATAAAATATCCGAGAGGACTTAATGAATACAGAAATGTATATATATATATATATATATATAAAAATTTTAAATATTATGAAAACATTTCGTATTATCAATCGCTTTGAGTAATTTTCTTGCTTAATGATATATGAAAAATATTTTACTGCATTAAATATCAATAAATAATTTATAATTTTTTATGAAAGCGTTAAGCTCAGCCATGATAATAATATTGCGATACATCAAATATTATTGTTTAAAAGTTTTTGTATTTCACATTATCAATTGTACGCATTGATTGATCACTGATTTATACCTTTTAATTATATGCGATACCCGAGATCTTAATTGTTTGCATACGCTTTTTCCTAAATAAACATTGTATTCAAAGCTTCAAATTGTTTACAAAGCATTAGATATGAAACAGCCAAGATATAATAGATGAACGTAACATATATAATCTAGTCTAAAGGAGGTAATTATCTTCGAATTTCTCCCTCGGAACCATATTTAAAAATTCATTTCTTCAGACATCAATCTTTAACGGAGACGAGCAACCACTACCACATTGCCCGTGTATCCGTGCGTGTGAAAACGGCGAGAGTAGCAATGAAGGAGGCCCTTGGATATCTCGTATTCGGACTAATTGTTCTACTCTTTTTCGGAACGGCTGAAGAGTATCATCTCACTTGGACGCATTGTTGCACCGGCGCAGACAACTGTTGACTTATTCCCGCAGATTAGGCCAGGTTTTGTTTCGGACAATGCCGACAACGAGACAAGCTTTTATTCTGGAAGGCGACCGGGGAGTTAATTCCTTTTTTGTTCGGACGCTTCCGTATACTGGCGGCCGAGCTGCCTTGTCATTCATTCTCCGAAAAAAACAAAGAACAATAATGATCTATACCACGGAGGTGTCGCTTACCGAAAGCTTTTTCTTTCGACACTTTTCTCTCGTTGCTCTACGATGCTTTTGGCAATACTTGGACGCGTGGGGAGTAAGTTTTTACGAAGATAGCTGTCATGCTTCGTTTACTTCTTCTCATCAACTAATGTCATAACTTGATTCATATATTTTACGCAATTATATGATATTCATCTTGTCGAATGTGTAGAATTATTAAAGTACTTATTTCACATAAATGACTTTGCTAGTTGCTGGCGAGATTATCGCAATTGCGCCAGTAAATTTAATAAAACTTTGTGTGCTTTTGCTCGCGCATCAATCTCCTTCACAATATTGCTTTTACGAAATTCATACAAATCTGTTTATAATAATAATAATAATAATAATAATAATAATAATAACAATAACAACAATAATAATAATAATAATAATAATAATAATAATAATAATAATGATAATAATGATAATAATAATGATAATGATAATAATGATAATAATAATAATAATAATGAAATTACTAAAATTAATGACTCCGGAAACTTGATTATAATTCAATAAAAGACTTGGGACGGTGAATCAACAAATTTACTTTATGTATATTCGCTAAACTTTAGTGTTATGCCTTTTGAAAATGCTTGGTGCTGAGTCGACGACGGCTATATATAAATCGCTGCTGTATTAAAAAAATTTGTATATAATCCGACAGCGGCTAAAGAAAAAGAAATAGAATCGCTTAAATTTTAGGGAGCTGTTTTGATTGATTGTACTAATAAGAAAGTTTTTCTCTTGACTTATCTCTTTAAAAGCACTAAAAGAGCGCGACCCCATTATCAATTAATACGCACCTTTATTGATCGCTGATGATTAATCATCCGAGCGTATTTTACTCAATTTTATAGAAATTCGATTCAATCTATAAACAAAAATTTATGAATATTATAATTATTATTTTATCCATTGCGAATATTACTATTTTGTATTATCCGTGTTATTGATATCTTTCTGTACTATCTACGATTTATATAATTTTAATTACATAACCAATTTCGTTTAATTTGTAACGCATTACTTTGTAATTTTATTTAAATGCAGCCTGGCTCTTTTAATTTAACTGCATTTCAATGACAATATTTTATTGTACAACTAACTTATAATATTATATAAAAAAAAAATAATAATATAGAATGTATAATATAACAATGAGCCAATCTTCAATTTCACAGATTTTAGGAAATTTATGTTGAAAAACTCAGAATATTCAACGTTACTAAATAAATAGGAAGATTATAAATTTATTACTTAATATATCCTTTTTATATCATTGATTAATATTGTTTAGGATTTTGAAACAAAATAATTATTATGTATATTATGAGTATTTTACAAATATCTTTTCATAAAATTAATTCTTACAATCTTTGTCCAAATAATCGCAAAATTCTTATTTACTTACGCGTGGATATATTATTCCAATAAAAATTGATTAGTTTTATATATATTATTTATATTATTGACATATTATATTTTATATGTGTACACACTCACACGCACACATGCATATATATATATATATATATAATTTTTATACATAGAAATATAGAAATAATTCTTCGAATATATGTAAAAAATAATTAATTTTCTCATTTATTTTATATGGCTAAGCAAACAAGAACTCTATATTACTTAGTGAGGCCGTGACCAAATCCGTAAAGACTAAATTGAATGTAGTCGAAAGAAAACGATGACAACATTATAAAAACAGTAATTACTGACAATAATAGCATGTTACTTTTTTTCATTCTTCCTAATACTTGATGACAATGTTTATTTTTCCTTATTTATTTTCATAAATAATAATTTTTAATTCTTCTTTCAAATTATGTAATCCAGTTTTTAATAATATGCATGAATTAATTATTATAAATGCATAACTTAGTAAATAAAGAAAGTCATAAATAAATTAATAAGAAAAGGTCAACGTTTCATTACAAATATAATATTATAAATATAACTTTAATTATAAGACTGTTAAATGAAAAATCGAATTCAATCGAATATATTATTAGATTATTGATAGTGTTCAATGTATCATTTAAAATTTTCAACTTATTTTAATTTAATACCTTCATATTTCATATTTCAAATTTATATCGGTTTTTTTTTATTTTTTTTATTAAATTCATATATGACAATGTCTACTTCGTTTAATATATGAAATACATGCAAAAAATTTTAATTAAGAGTTTCTCAAATGGAAATAATTATCTTTTATTTACTTGAAGTAGAAAATTCAGTTCAGAAAAACTATGAAAATCAAATAAAATATTATCTTTTGTACAATTTCTACAATTAACTATTGTAAAGTAAATAAAATCGTATTATTATGAATAGATATTATAACAAATGAAACTATTTTAGAATAAATAAAATTATACAATTATATTATAATCAATGATCAACTGTTTAAAAATGCACAAAATAATACAATAATGATGATTTTTTTCAATTCACTCGTATTTGTTCTTAATTGGTAAAAGAGAATCTACTTTATCTACGTCTCATTTCTACTTATCACTTTCTTTTACTCGTAGTCTATTTGATTTGCTCTTATTGAACTTTTCAATAAATTTTTAAACTGATTAGAATAGGAAATAAATAATGAAGTTTTCGAAATATATGTATTTTAAATTAAATAAAGACAAGTTACTTATAATTTTTTTCATTAACTCGTTTAATTTTATCATCAAAATTCATAAATTGTATCATAAAAAATGCGATTCCATATATGTAATTTATATTATATTAGTTATATTATTTAAATTTATCTATAATTATTTTACAATGACAAATATAAATAATTAATTAATTATTTTTTTATAGACAGTTTTAGTTTTATATTTTTATTTTTAGAAATATTATACTTACATACAGATTAATGATATGTTTAAATCAAACTCACTTAGTCATATACTTAGATAGTGTTAAAATTTATATATCTTTCCTTAAATATATTAACAGTATTGATCAATAATAATGAAATATCTTTGTAGTTTCGAATAGTTGGCAAAATATTAAAAAAAAAAAAAAAAAAAAAAAAAAATTAAAAAAAAAAAAAAAAAAAAAAAAAATTAAAAAGAAACATGAACTTTATCATCCAATTATATTATTAAATGTATTGTTGCTACTGTATATGATTAAGTAAATATTTTTTCCCTGTTTCGATTAATCGTCTGTCAAATAATGCTTATGTTTCGGATTAATTAGAAAATTAAGAATATACCATCTCATATTATTATAAATAATTGAACATCAATACATTAATATTTACAAAGTAATAAATTGGTTATCGAAAATATTTTTATATACTAAAGATAACACTTTGTAGATATCATATTTCTGTTTATTGTCTATATCACATATAAATCTATATTATTTTTTTTTTTAGTTGTTGAAGAATAATATAAAAAAATAATTTTAGTCGTAATTTAAATAGATTTTAACTAGTAATATATAATTTTAATTATTAAAATTTACTAATGATTTCAAATTTTTGTTTCTAAAATAATAATAGCATTATTAATATTATATTAAAATTATGTTATGAATAATCAATTGTGCTGTTTTAACTTAAGCAGCTTACTTTTCAAAATATAAATTATTATTTTAATCGTTGAAACGTTCAAATCGTGAAAACAAATTTGTTTATTACATTCTATTTCAGATTATTTAATATATGATGTGGAAAATAAGATTCGACTGGCGCTGATTCTTATAAAAAATAAGTTTCGATTTTAGTTCTCATTTTCCACACACTTAGATAATCAGCATAAAAAATCAACTCCACTCCAAACCTAACGAAATTAATTGACTCCCGTTGAAATAACAAGCTTAAGCTCTTACTGATGAGCAAACTCGTAGTCTCCGCTTCTTAAGTAAATCAATTCCTTTAACCCACAAAAAGAAGCTGACAATAAAGTCGATAATCACGTATTTAACGACGAAAGTAAAAAAGGATTTCCCATGCATATGCCGTGATATCAATCACTCATTAAGTGTCACTTAATTTCATTACGTATCTCAAATTAACAAAATCATCCGTCTAAACTTCATCGGGTCTCTTTCTAAATCCATTTTGCCAATCATTAATGTATCTATCCTCGGCGAAACGTGACAAAAGCATTCCTTGAAAAGTGTATACATATACAGCCAGGAACTTTCGTATCCGCTCTCGGACGTCCGGCGTTCGAAGTCGCTCTAAAATTTAGCTCAATGTCCATTTAAGGTTGGACCCTTTTACCGGCTGCAAATACAAAATGCATTATTTATTGCGGTCGGCGATTCATCGAATTTCGCTAAAAGCGAAAGAGTTGAGGGGAACTGAAAAGTGGAAGATTGGTGCGAACTTTTGGTTGGGGATGCGATAAAAAGAGAAAGAGCGAATAAGAAGAATAAAGAGGGAGTAAGAGGAACTTCCTCTCCTTCGGTACTGATGTGTGTGATCGGGCTTTACCTTATCCACCCTATGTGAATGGCCTTTCCTTGCTTTGATATTTTTCCTCTTTGCCATTTTTACTTTCAGTTTTGCTTTATGAGAAACAGCTAAAGCTCTTATTAGTTGGAATTCGGTTATTTACAGTCTAAATTTTCATTTTATATGGACATATATACTAGTAAAGTTATTTCATAGCTTTTGAAACTAAAAATTAAAAAAATAAAATTAAAAGATATTTTCGAAAATAAAGATTTGTAACTGTAGAAATTTATTCCAATACTTATGAATATGTACATCGATAAAAAAAAAATCGCCAAAAAATAAACGTTACTGTTTATATAACAATAGTATTAGTTGCAGAAGTTTTAATTAATAATTTGCGCAAAAGCTAGTTTTTATATTAAAATATTTCTAATGATTATTTTCATAATAAATACAAATATATAAATACACATAAGCAATTACTAATTGCATATGACATATTTTAGAAAGTAAAAATTACGCTCAATTTATGAATTAATTTTTCAACGTAATATATGATAAATACATCCGAATATATTATATATTGTATCCTATCGAAATTACCCATTATCATGTTTTAAATTAAATTTCAATAATTAACGTTTCCAATAATCCAATACAATGAACCGACTAACTTTATAAATATTGTATTATAATATTGCAATCGTATTATCATATATAAAAATATTATTATAAATTGCGTAACTCAACATTAGAAAATAAGAATAATTTGCTGCAAGGCATATCTACCAAAAGGAAAAATAATGATTTATCATGTTAGAGATTTAATTGTTTTTACCTAAGTGAGCGCCAAAAAACTTACAGCGCTTAAACCATCAAAACAATTTGAGTTTATGCTTCTCTCTCCCTGAAGGAGATGCAGAAAAATGAGAAATACGTCGACAATGGCCTCGAAAATTTTCAATGCACTAATTACCAAGAACTACGAATGCACGATTGCTTCATACAAAAAATGAAAAAATGTGAACGAGCAACAGAGAAATACAGATATGAAAGAGCACATAGCTCGGTTAATAAATGAGTAGCAATGAGAAATAAATATTTAAAAGAAAAAATAATAATTAAAAATGAAAAATAATTTGGGAAAAACAATCAGAATACGAACATAATATAAGGGAATAGAGTACTAAGACAAATAAGAGAAGAGTGAGAAAGAAAGTACAGAAGTAAGTGAAAAAAGTAAAGAATCACAAAAGAGAGATGGAGAGAAAGAGGGAAGAGGAGATTGAGTGAAGGAACACGAAGGGGAGCGCCAGACCAAAGTGAATCGAATAAACATCCGACTCGAGAGTTTCGCTAAAAGAAGAGGGATGAGGAAAGAGAGAAAACGATAAGGGTAAGAAGAGTAGGAGAAGGCGAGTACGCAAGCGGCTCATTCCCGTTTTCTCACCCTCGGCACGGGCTTCTTCCTGATTTATGTTAATGTTTTTGTCTCTCGGCGAAATACACCAAAAAGCGATCCGATTTCGTATATTCTCTCTCACTCTTCCTTTATAAGGGAGTGAAGTCTTTTGCAAAGGATAGAGAAGGCGCGACATTCAGATTAACTTAACTGCTTTAAGACGGCAATAAAGGTCGGGACGATTTAACTCGTTCGCCTTTGCGAATCGGTTGGTCGCGCTCCTCGACCGAAAAGCTGCAACTCGAACGAGAGAGAGAGAGAGAGAGAGAGAGAGAAAGAGAGAGAGAGCGAGGAAGAAAGAGAGCGCAATAGTTACGTACGTTAGTTACCAATAGTAAAGAAAATAAAAGAGAGCAAAACAGTTGTAGCTATAGCTACATTACAAGTTTCCGTTAATAACTTGTTTCCTGATATGATAAAAGAATTTTTAATTCCATTGTTAACAAATTGTTAAAATTTTAAACTTTTATTAAATTTAATGATTATAAGATTGTATAGTTCACATTAATTTTGTACGTATATAAAAAATTTTTAATAAGAAGAATAATGATAAACTGATAATGAGCAAAGGAAAATATTAGAAATTAAGAATAGTATATTAATAGTTCTAAAAAATTAATAGAATCTTGTATTTTATGCTTCTGCTCGTGTTTAATTATTAAACAACTTTTTATAAGGATTGTGTATTTTAGTAAAGAAAAGTACAAGAGCTTTTAAAAAGACGTAAATATCAGATAGTAATTTTAAAAATGTCACAAAAACTGATTTCAACAACTTCTTTTTCCAGAAACGTCAAATATTTTGACCACTTTCTTTCAATAAGAAAATATCGTTCGTTAAATCAAACTTTTATTTATCAGATAATACGGTTATTAATCACTTGGACATAACATACGCTCTAAAGTTACATATAGCTTACGCAAGCCAAACAAAGATCGCATAACCGACGTCGTCAAAAAATTGATAAAAACAATCGGATAAACTTCATTCCACTTTACACGCAGACATACATAAAACAAGTAGTGCTTTTGTAAGCGAAAGAAATAGAGAGAAGCACAAGCATGTATTGTATATTGGTCGTAATGGGGAAAGTTGATGCTTGGGATGAGCGAGCAAGCGCGATTGCTATGGTTAGGGTGGTACCGAGGCGTCAATCAATCCGTCGACCTCCTCCTGCGCCTCTTTCTCCTCTTTCACCATAACCCCTTTGCTTTTCTAGTCACTCGTTCTCGGGCTCCTTTCTTCCGTCCCACGCTCTCTCCCTTTGCTTTCAACTGGCTCGAAGTAAACTTTGGCGCATAATAAGTCCACGTCGAATGTTTCATATTGCACCCAAGAAATTTTCATTTTTTGTTCACGGTTTCTAGTAATTACTGAGCCGAGGTTGTTGCGTTTTCAAGTGAAAGCCTATTTTACTGTATAGATAAGTTCATATTGTCCTATCGATAGTGTGAAAACATTTTGTTGTAGTTTCGTACTTTTTAGAATTTGGTAGACATATGTTGACGTGTTTCATCTAATTTACAGATGTATTTGTTTTGTGATAAACAAATAAAAAAAATACTATTATGAACGTTACGTGTATTTATATTTGTATATAATATAAATATGATTATCACATTAACAAAATTAAATTAACATTGAAAAGAATAAGCAGAAAATGTTTTAAACAAATTTCTGAAATTTCTGAATTTTTGAAAATCAATATAACTCTTGCTTATAATAATTAATTAAATTAAAAAGAAGGAGGCAATTTTTGAATTTAAGTAATTTGATTCACATATAGTTATATCTAATATATATTAATAGATATTAATATCTTATATATAAAATTAAATTAAAAAAGTACAATAAGAATAATAATTAAAAATAATATATAAAGTATTATTATAATAATAAAATTGATATTAAAGATATTATTATATGAACGGCTCTAATAATGATATTTAAAAAATATAATGTGAAATATAAAATTATAGTGATGATTATAAATATTCAAAGATCTTTTATCATTTTTGACGAATGTTAACAATGTTTTACATATTTTATTATAAATGTAGAAATAAAATAGTATCTTATAATTAATATAAATATAAACTTATAAATAAATCTTATAATTATATATATATATATATATATATATATATTTATTATTATATTTATATATAAATATGAAAAAATTTCACTTTATTTTAATTTTATTTTATGTCATTATTGTACTGTACTTTATTTTTGAATTCACTGATATAAAAAATAGTTTTGATAAATAGTATATATATATGAAATATATGAAATATATGAAATATGAAATATAAATATGAAATATGTATATATATATATATATATTATACGAATAGATATTGATTTTTACAGATATTTGTACATAAATGTAGAATAACAATAAGGCTATATTTATTTAAAAACTATTTTTTATATCAGTGAATTCAAAAATAAAGTACAGTACAATAATAACATAAAATAAAATTAAAATAAAGTGAAATTTTTTCATGAGTGGTATAAGAAAATAAAAAATTAACTTACGCTGTGTACATAAATCAAGATAAAAAGAAAAATATATAGACAAATGAATAATTACGCATAAAATAAGTCTAATTGAAACATTGAACAAAGAATAACGAATCAAGAGTAAGGTGAAAATGTAGATTATTGATAATGAAAATCGGCGAGAAAATTTTAAGGATTCGTAAATCAGGTAATAGGTTAATAAAAATAAAAAGGATGACTCTTTAACAGAACTTAATAATGACGATTCGTGTATTACTCTCTACAATGCTTTCCTTTGCTTTTTTTTCAACTTTTTCACGACGATATTTATTACTATGGTATATTTACTTCAAATTGGATAAGTAGTCTGCCAAACTCGAAACAAATCTAATCAATTGTAACCGCAGTAAACAGAGCAGTGAAAATTTTTTAGTAGATCAAAAAAAACTGAGAGATAGAATCGATGAGTTTACTTCAAAATAAACCAAATTAACGCCAAATTACATATTAATTCATTTTCTATTTATTTTATTATAATATTTTTTCAAAGTGAAATTTCTTAGAAAATTTTTTCAAACATTTACGTTGATATGAGTATGTAAGTGATCGAGTAACTTTAAAAATAATAATATAATTTATAGGGATATTATCGTAGTTTAAATGACTTCCATATTTTATAAAATTGCATAAATAACTATTTAGTACGTTCGGTCGATAAAATTATAAATTTATATTATAATATTAAATAAATTTCAAAGTTAATTGCTTAAACATATACTAGAGTTAACTAATTGCATTATGTTACACCTTAACAGTATTAAACTTCATTAAATGCTTCAAGTATAAATAATTTACTACACAGATATGAAAAACATATATAGATATGTAAAAAAAATACACCACACCATCTTCATTAAAAACACTTTTGATTATATTTTTATTAATCGGTAATTTATAAATAAAGATGTTATGATTGTTTACGGAACTGTAGACTTTTCAATTTAAAAAACTCAAAACATAATATCTTATATTTTATTAATAATATCCGATTAATTAAATACGTTCATGTGTGTACACGTAACTATATAAATAGATAATGTATTGGTAAATTAGAATACTTAACGCATTATAAAATTGATCGGCAATTCATTAATAAAATGTTTGGCTCGTGAATTTCAATGACTCATCCTTAGTATTCATTAGGAAGTAAAATCTAAGAGGTTATTATTAAGAATGATAACTCACAGTCCTCACATACATAAAATCGCATTATCAACTCCATCCACGTGCTGCTTTTCAAAAAAAGTTATGAAAAAACAAAGTCCCACACGTACCGAGCCAAGATGGACTTCCAGCCCCGGCAACACAGCAACCCTCATTAAGTCCGACAATAAATATGTAGCTCATCCCTTTATTCGTGTGTAAAGCAAACGATACCGCGTCCCCGCTGTTTATTGTTTTCTCGTACGGGTGAACTCGGACCGCGGAGAATCCTGGGTCCCGGATTACCTTATCTACGTACCCTCACGCACTCGGCTTTACATTCGGCTACGACGTCCACCAAGCCTAAGATTCGTTATACCGCTGGATATTGCTGGCTGTGGAAAATTCAAGATTTTCTTTTACGTCATGTAGTGCTGCAATAACAATTGACAATTGTAAATAATGTTCGATGCTTTTCATAGTTTGGAAGCGTGTGAGCAAACGGAAGATATTCCAAATTCCAATCAGCATTCCGTGCAACTGCGTCTTAAAGTTATAAGTGCAGCGACATTTCAATATGGACAAATGAGCCTCTGTATTTCACAAGCGACAGTTTTAAATATTTTTATCAAAGTTGATTATACGTTATTGAGTAAAATAGAAACTAAGTGGCATGGAAACTAGTGCGTATATTACATTTGCATTCGTATCTTTAATATTAAAAAAATAAATTGTGGACTTGCGTTCAATTTATGTTTTTGTCAAATAATCTAGATGAACATTAATACCGTATTTTTTAAGACAAAATTAACTACGTACGTGTTTTATTTAATTATAGAATAAATTTTTAGCTTCAAAAGTTAAATACCGATTAATTAAATGTTCTTTTATACGAACCAGCTAAAATGTGATTATTTTTTAAAGTTAGTAATATATTATATAAGAATGTCAAATAAATTTTTTAGACTGCGTGAGTTGAAATAGGAAAGATTCATAAAAAATAGGGAATATTAAGGCTAATAATATTATTTATGTTGTATGTATTTATGAATTTACTTAAAAAATTAATCAACAAATATAATTCGAAATTTTATGAATTTGCATAATGTATTATTTTATTAAAAATTATATAAAAAAATATCTTTATAATTGTTTCTATTATAACGAGTAAAAATAATAGAAAAACATATAACAATCTATTTTATAATATTTTATAAATAAAAATTAGATTATCCAGCAAAATCTAATTATTATAAGTTGATAATAATATATCATGTCGTTTTATTTGTAGAAAAACTTATCATTCAGTGCGTAAATATTATTAACTCTCTACAATAATAAAAATAATATATAATTTATTTGAAATATAGCAATATTCATATTAAAATCATGAAAATAAAATTTACACATTTTTAGGTTAAATGTTTAAATAATAAAAAATACTTTAAATAAAACAAAAGAAAATTTCCTCAGTCAATTATACTAATTGATTCTTTAACCTTAACTATGTTCAAATAAAGTTGTCAAACAATAAAACTACTACTTATATATATATATATATATATATAGTTTTACTGAATTTCTAACGACTTAAAGCTATATTACGTACTACCCATAAAATATAATACTTAATGCGTATTAAATATATGTAGAGACCGTATATAAATCTAATCCAACAATATTCACAACAATTAATAATAATGACTTAAACATATTTTATAACCACTAATATCTTATTCAAAAGGCTACTTTGAAAAAATCTAAAGTAACATATTAAATACATAATGATGAAAGTATTGTTTTAAAATTAATTTTACTTAAATAAAGAAATAATGTATCATCGAATACATTGGCACTTGGTGATTTTTATATATTCGATAGAGAAAATCTCAATACAGGCACAAAATATATTCCTGCATATGCTATTGAAATTTTACCAGTCGCCATGAATTAGCCATATCCCTTTACTGTATAAACGGTACGCGACGAAATTTGTCAAATACCTCTCTTCCCTCTGGCTTTTATTGTGCCAATCTCAATAAATATTTAATACCACATCGACTGCTGTACATTGGCAAAAGCGATTTATCGATATTTGTATGTCACCCTCGTCATTATTAATTGAGAATTATTGTCTGACTAATTGCAATATAAATGTTGAAAATTTCAATTAATTAAAATGCCCGCGCAACTATTTACTCGAACGGATCATGATTTAATTCTGCACGAATGGACGTGAAAAAGAAGAGAGAAAGAGAGAAAGCGAGAGAGAGAGAGAGAGACAGATTTGGAGAGAGAGAGAGAGGGAGAGGGAGAGAGAGAGAGAGAGAGACGACGACGACGACGTAAACGACGACGACGACGTAAACGACGTATTTTCAGTCTCGTACAGTAGTATCGTGGCGTACGCCATACTAATAAATCCGACATTTACAATATGATGTATTATTGCTTTCTTTTACTTTCCACGCTACTAACATATTATTTTCTACATCTTTTATTATTGCTGTCAAAATCAATTCCCAATGACGATGTTGTCTGTTCCTTATTTCTAAATTATTGAAACAACGTTCTCATTAATTATTGTTTATTGTTCGAAACTATTTTCTCTTTGACAATTAGTGAAAATTAAATTATTCATTAATTCGTAATTAAATTAAACGTCCCGAATATGTGTATGTCGAATAAGAAATATGATTGAATTTTAACGAAAAATCAATAATAATTATTAGACTATACTAACAATATTTAAATATAATAACTCATTACACTTTAAAATGTCCAATTTAAATTTATATCAGCCAGAATAATTAGAGGCGATACATATCATATATTATGTGATAGGTACGGATTTAATATATGAAATGTAATAAACATAAATTACAATCTCAATAGTCGTCACTGTTGATACTTTCCGAAACTGCCAGATTATATTGAAATTGTTTATGAGGCATATGTACTATGAGCATCTAATACATGCAAATACATTTTTCATTTCTGTAAATGATAATTTTCAATATTTCTTTATTAGAGAATATGTTAACAATGCAAGTATTATAATTCCCGCCCGCCCCCTCCCCCTCGTCCCCTCCCCTCGCCGCCATCGTAATATTAAGTCATACGATCATTTAATTGTTCCCGCCAACATTGTTTATATTTATATGTGGTGAAAAATTGCAGTCGCGGTAGCTGCGTATATTAATAGAATGCGAACTCAGACG